>NW_009196959.1:6727-14387 GCF_000690835.1 Fulmarus glacialis | reverse complement strand
CTGCTGAACTGGGACAAGCCATGGATCCATGAGGTCCATCCATCCTTCTCACAGCCTGGAAATACAGCCGCAACTGGAGAAGCAAAGGCCAGTTGGAGGTTACCAGCTCTTCTTGCTGCATGTCCCTCAGCCTTGTCTAAGGCTGATCCACCTGCCTGCCAGAGGCAATTTGTACAACGTGTACTGGTGGCTGAGCCCAGCTTGGCAATGCCTTCATGTAGAAATGAGGAACAAGTGGTGAAGGGTTTAAAATAGATCCTCTGATGCCTTCTTTGTGTGGCTTTCCAAGTGACCTCTCCCACCACATTTTTTAACATTACTCACAAAAGAGGCATATCTTGCATTTTCTGTGCCTGATCATGAGAAAGGTCCCATCCTGAGAAGTTTTGTTCTTAATTCTGATATTCTGCAGTTTTCTGGAAGCCATTAAAAATCTCGTCTCCTTCTGAATTTTACTTAAAGGACAAGAATTTAGGAAGATTCATTAAAGGAAGTGAAAATTTTTGTGCACATGAGGAATACCCTGTTGTCATAATAGGCAGCCATGAGAAATACAGAAGGGCTGTTCAGGATTTAAATCAATCTTATTTAAGCTGATCTTCAGAGATTGGACTGAGGCTTAACATAGGAGGAAATGTCCTGCATCTGCTACTGCAGGGCTCTTGCACCTTCTGACCATTGTCACCTGGAGGAGCTGGGGCCATGTGCACGGCGCTTGCTCTTTGTGAGCAGATCCGGTGTCCTTACAGCCCTAAGGGAAAGGCTTAGGGACTGCAGGACTCCATTTCCTACACACACTGGTGCTTGTTGGCCAGGACCATGGTTTTAATAGCACAGCATGGCCAGAGGACTGAAATTATTTAGGTGGCTACCTAATCCAGATGTGCTGGAGCCCCTGGAGTTATTCCCTGCAGGTTCTAACCCCCATGGGTAGCTCCTTGCCCTGCCGGCATGCTCACCATGCTGCCATCGTTTCTCAGCTCAGGGAGTCCATGAGCACAAGCAAACACAGGGGTGAGTCCCTAGGTGGGTATGGGACACACTCCCTCTACACACCCTGTGCCAAGTGGCAGGATTGTGGTGTGCAGCACCTTCAGAAAGTTTTTTTCCACAATGGTTCATCATGTAGTGTGGCTTTTCTCGTGTTTTAAACAGGGCAGACACTGTGTGGTGTAAGCCACTGCTCCCCTTAGTCCCACAAAGCTTCCTCATCCCAGCCTTGGTCTCACATGGTCCTGCCCTCCCATTGTTGCCTCTTCTCCAGGCCAAAATCAGTGTCCTGGGGAGAAAGGTGGGTAGCGCTAAGGTTTGTAAGCAAATTAAATCAGGAGCCTGGAGCTCCTGAACCATCTGTCTCTCCCTGAACACTATGCAAGGCAGAAGCCCAGCCATCCTATTAGCCCCTCTGCTGCTGGCAGGACTCCCAGATCCCTCCATTTGTGACCAGCCAACATGCCCTTTATTTTTTCCTCTCAACCTTCATTTAATGCGTTTGGGAGTCCAATGTGAGCACTGCTTCCAGATAAAAGCATCTGCTTCAGATAAAAGCATCAGCTGGAGGCATCAATGTGATTTCTAAGTACATGAAGAACAGAAGGCGCCCTCAGAATGGACCCGACCTTCACAAGCAGGAGCTGACAGGACCATCAGTGGGTACGGTATGGGGCAAGGCTAGAGGAGGGGGCTGGTGGACCATGCTGGAGGAAGGGGAGGCACAGGGGGCCTTCCCTTCTGTCTGACTGGGTCTACCAGGCTTTGAAAGGGCTTGCTGACGGCCTTCCCTTCTGTCTGACTGGGTCTACGAGGCTTTGAAAAGGCTTGCTGATGAGCAGGTCACCAGAGCAGCCTGGGGGTGAGAGGAGGCACAGAGAAAGAGGAGGGAGGAGGTGAAGGGGATGGGGCAGGGAAAGGCCAGTGGGATCTGTGATATGTCAGCTTTGGGGGTCAGTGATGAGTGTGGAGGTGTGGGAGGGGAGGAAGGCTTCTACTGACTTCCCAGGGATGTGACTTCTCATTGGCATCATGGATGTGTCCAACCCTGGTGACTCCAATGGGAAGGAAGAGTTCCGAGCCCTGGGGCACCTTTCTTGTGTGGCCTTGAGAAAGAAACACTGCTTGTTTCTGCCTCAGTTTCCCTGTCTATAAAACACGACCTCCGCTGAGACCTTACCAGCACACCACACTTTGAGCTCTGTGGATGAGGACAGCATCAGGCATGATCCCCCCCACCCCATAGCTGGTTGGCACTGTGCACCAAGCATGGACAGCTAAGGGTTTCTCCTCAACAGCCCATCTCTGGGGCCAGCTGCCAGCCTGGTCCATCACAGGGAGCTGTTCTGGGGTCAGTAAAGGAGACAATGATGCTGGACAACAGAAGACCCTCTACTTTTTGGAAGAAGGTGAGGTCTGGATTTGTCACTTAGATGTGGGAAGGTGCCAATTCCCTGGTACTTGCTGGTTCATCAGAGCAGTAAGACTTAGCCCTGCCGCTTGTTTTTAGTAGCACGAGGGTCCTGCAGCAGAGGAGTGGGGCAGGGGTAGCTCTTTTTTTTTTTCTTTAAGCTTTTGCAAATCGATCCCACTCCTCTGCTTCTCCCCCAGCACTATGCAAAGTCACTTCAGGGAGCAAAAAGCAAAATCCAGATTCCCTCTCCTGGGACACAGTCTCTTTAAAAGTCCAGAGCCTTTGCTGGGATTCGGGTGGTGACAGTTGCCCCTGAGAAGTGACAGGTCTCCCAAAGTGACAGTGCTGCCGTCACACCAGACACTGATGCTCTGTGGAGGAGGCTGGACACTGGCACAGACTGGTGATACTGGCTGGAGTGGGATCTCTCACTCACTGCCAGCCACAGACTGACCCTAGAAAGCAGAAGAAACGAGCAGGCAATAGAGCAAGGAAATGCCACTGCAGGTGAATGACCGTGAATCATCCCCACACTCACATTTTCTCCTGCATTATTATCCTTTTTAAAAATTAAAGATGGTAATAGGTTACTGTAGTTGAAAGTGAGATAATGGGAGATTTTAGGGAGATAAAATTATAATGGTATCCAGGGAGAGAAGGGGATAGGGAGAGAAAATTGAAAGGAATTCGTTATGAACTTATCCTCACTTGTAAATATTCCCCCAGGTTAGGACCTTATGGTGTTAATAATTAACCAGAATCTTATGAAGGCTAAAATAACTACAACACACATGAAGATCATCACTTCAGTATTTCAGCATGTGCACAAACCTTGCCCGCCACTCGTCTCAGTTACTGTGGCAACAGTACATCTGCTTTCCACAATATCCTTCATTAATCATTTACACCCAAGGGGAAAAAAAAAAAAGTCTTGGAGGAATGATACCACAGGAGCTATTTCTGCTTGCCTCCCGCCAGTGAGTGGGACCAGCTCTGAACGCAGCCTTTCAACCGCTATTTACAGCCAGACTCCTACGTGATGCGAGGTAGGGGCTGGGTGCTCCACAGCTCTTAGTCCATCCACAGCCTTGGTGGGTTTGGGTTATTCCCTTATTTCAGTGACAAGAGCGGTGTGACCCCTGGCAGGGGGGAGGGAAGGATGCCTGGAGGAGGGATGCACTTTCAAAAAGTTTACTTTTCCAGTGCTATTTCTTTTTCTTGCCCACTGCAGGAAAGGAGCTTCTGGGAGGTGAACTGGGAGGTACCTCACACTCAGATAGCACCCTTGGGGAGGCTGGGAGGGCAGGAGGAGGGATTGCTCTCTTCCCACGTCTCTGCCCCATCTCATCCCTTGGCAGCACCCCCAGCTGAGCTGTAGCTCACCCACTGATGCCTCCCTTGCCCAGGAGGAGGAAGGAAGCATCGCTCTTTGACCTAGGAGACTGTCCGGCAGCAGCATTAACAAGGCGAGCATCTCCCAGCACAGCGGGACAAGCCTCTTCCAGCTGCAGCTCAGCCCAGGGGCAGCCCTGGCCCTGCCATGGGGACAGTGACCGCCTTCCCCATCCCCTCCCAAGCAGTCATCTCAAGGCTGCACCACAGCTCCTTCTCACACTGAAGCAAGTTATTTAAAGAGTGCAAATAAACTGGATATGAAATAACTCCTTGTATAATCTTTCCTGGAGTATCCAACATAAGAGAAACTGCATATTCAGCATGCAGTTGGTACCAGACCCTCATCTTATACCTTCTGTGTAAGAGTATGGTGATTCTTTACCCAACAAATCTCCTGGATCTGGGTGAATTTTATCTCCAGTTTACTGATGGATGAAGTGACATGGACAGGCCGTGTAACTCTCCCTGATACAGGTCATACACTTGAAGGCCAAAAAGATCTCTGTTTTCTCCTGCTGAGTGCTCATGCACATTATAGTTGAGTCATCCCTAGACTTCCTTGAAAAACTAAGCAAATTCCACTCTTTCAAACATTTCTTCCAGCTATCAGATAGCTTACGTATCTTTTCCGCATTCTCCCCAGCTAGCCAACATCCATGTGGAAACATGGCCTACAGGTCTACATGTGCATCCCAGATGGGCTCACTGCTGTACAGGTGTGACATCTCCCCGCTTAGTGCTTCCCCCAGATGCTTGGGACCACTGTCTGTGCCACGGCGCTCTCCTCATGACTTGTTTGCCCATGATGCTCCCACACCTTCTCTGGCCCCTGCTTTCCAGGAGAGAGAAACTGGATGGAGATCAGAGCAGAGTGGCAAGGGGAAAGTAGGAGTAACATGGGGCGCAGCTCTTTCATAAAGGCTCTCCTGCCGACACCTTGTCCCTCCAGCCAGAGCAGCATCTTCATCTCATGGCAGAGGAACCAAGTCAAGCCAGCACCAGCCTTGGGCTCGTGGTGCTCCCTGGACACCATTGCCCCAAACATGCCAGGGAGGAGTAAGTTCTGGTGGGACCAGAACCCATTATCCCAGGTGTAAGAGCCACCCCTGTGTCTCCTTCTCCCAGGATTCCCTTATCCTGGGATTTTCAGGCTAGTTTAGTGCAGTTAGCTGGTAGTCGCTGACTCTGAAAGTTTCAATCTCACTGCAGCCCAATGGGCCTTAAAGATGAGAAGCAAGCCAGCTACTGGGAAAAGGACTGGGCATATGTTAGAAACAACCTGTTTCTGTAGGAGCAACCTCAGACACCAGCCATTTGTCAGGGCACTTTGATTTTGCTGAATCTGAAATTCCAGTGTGGATCTGATTACAACCTGCTCTACCACAAATCAAACCATCATGGATGAGTAGCTCCAACCGGAGGACCCTGCATTGAAAGCGCACCTCTCCAGCAGTGTGCTTTACCCACCAGACTCACCCCTGACTCAGTTGGTTCATCTCGCACAAGTTGTTCTTCACCTGCAAGCTGATCTCATTGAAGCACCAAGCCCCCGTTGATGTCAGGGGCCAGGCCAGGGGCTGCCTGCCGTCAGCACGTGCCCTGTACTTGGGAGCATCCCATCTTTCTGGTTCCCTGGAAAGTATTGAGCAGGACTGAGGAAGCACTGGTATTTGTGGGACTCTGTCTTGGAGTGCTTCTCTATGGGATGCACGTGGCTGCAGGAGGAACATGGACCTTGCTTCCCACTCGGGGTGGTTCAGAAGGTCCTCACAGTCCACACTGCCAGGTGCTGAAGAGATATTTAAAGGTAGTGAATGGACATCGATCACATCTACCAACTGGAAGGAGCCATCTGGGTCCTGAAATAGTTTCCATTCCTTGTCCTGGACAGAATTAAGACTGTTCTGGTTCTATGATGTTAACCTATGAAGCACTAGAAAATGTCCCTGTGCACTATGGGACTGCAAATGCAGCTTTCTCACTGGTATTTCTTTCCTGCTACTTCATAGTTCTCATCATAGCTGTATTGATAGGAGGGGACCTCTGGAGCTCTCCAGTCCACCTCCCACTCAGAGCAGGACAGTTACCAGCACTCGTCAGTCACCCCATCTGTGTTTCTGTCCACTGAAGATGCATGCCCAGCACTCTCTGTTGCAAAAAGTCCTAGGAGTCAATGGGAGGAGGGCCTGGCGGGATAAGAAAATTCCTTTGGCAATTGCAGTGCAATGACCCTATGCGATGTCCCTGCTATGAAAGCAGTGGAGCACTTGCTATTGACCAGAAGGTAGTGTGTCACGTGCGCTGGGAAGTGATGGGCCATCCTTCAGCAAAGCCTACTCCTGAGACCTGCAGAGGAGCCTCTCATTACAGCAGTGCCTGCAGCTGGAGAAAGGGCTGATGATGTGAAATAAAGTGACGGCAGGTGCCTCCCAAAAGGGTTAATCTTTAACCACACTGCGGCACGATCAAACTGCAGGAGGTGAAGGATGTCGGGTGGGATCGTGGACTGTGGGGTTGTGGGTATCCCTGCCCCACAGAAAGAGTCCCCCCAGGTCTCACCACCATCTCCTGAGTACACAGCAAGGACAGTGTCCAGGACCAGTGCAGCATCACAGCACCTCTCCAGTGTCCCCATCAGCCTCTACTAGAAAAGACAGAACCCCTCTTCCCTGTGAACTCTGTACTCTATGCCCTGGACAACACAAAGGTGGATAAAGGGAATCCGACCAAAGCTTCCTAATAAACGAGACATGCCTCTGAATTTCTTAGGCCTGGGAAAAGTGAACCCATCTCTGCAGGCAAGTACAGAAGGTGTCATTACTGAGTCGCTGCTTTGCTCACAAATTCTGTGCCATGAGGAAGTGAGGTGAGGAGGGGTTGCCGCAGAGGACTCGGCAGAAGAGAGTTACTTGCACCTTGCAGGGTATCTCCAGAAGGTTTTCCATTCTCAGCTGCAAGAGTATGCTTGGAGAGTGGAGATTGTCAGGAACTGGTGTTTAACTCTGGGAGCCAGCAACTTCAATTCTCTTTGTGGAGACACAGGGCTGCTGAGAGCTGGTGCAGAGGTACCAGGGAAAAGGCAGCAGCGCACTGCCATTTCAGGAAAGCATCAACTTCCCGGGAGTATCCCAGGAGCATCGTTCAGCCATGTGTACCCAGATCCCAGCAGGGAGTTTTGGAGTCAGTGGGGACTCATTGTGGAGTGGTTCAAGGTTCCTCTGCAGCAAAGTCAGAGCCAGCCCTTCGTCTTCCTTTTTGTTCCTGTCCTTTGGGTGACAGCTCAGTGACAGAATAGGTTAATGGGAAAAGGTGTTCAGGGCTACCTGTGCTGGGTGCTACAGGCAAATGGTCCTCCTGAAATTTTGGAAGCAATTCAACAGCCAGCCCAGAGGAACCCCTTCTCTACCATGGCTGCAGGTGCAGGGAGCATTGTTCCCAGCTCTGGACATGTCACCCTGGGCTGAGGGAGGAGAGGACAGGCACACAGAGCAGCTCCAGGAGTGCAGCATGGGCTCTGTGCAGTGTTGCCCAGCCCCTGGTAATGAGGATAGCAAATTAGACTTCTTTAAATAACCAGGACCTCTTCAGGAAAGAGAGTAAGATCCTCAGACGGCCTGATCTCCACTTAATCTCTGCAAACAGACACCTCTGATTGGGAGGATTGGTTTCTTCTGGCAGGGGGGGCAGATTGAGGGCTTTGCCTGGCAGGAGCAAAGCGATGACATCTGGTGCTGCGTTTCCTAAACCCTGAGAGCCCCTGACTTCTGTCCCTAATTTAATTCTCAGCTTTCTTGCTTTTCCTCCTCATCCCAGCACCAAACTCCCTTCATTAACGTCTGACCTGGAGCACGAGCATCCGTA
>NW_009196959.1:842-6662 GCF_000690835.1 Fulmarus glacialis | reverse complement strand
AGAGAGGAGTGCTGAACCCCTGGATGTGGAAGGGGCAGGCAAGGTGGGCAGAGGTGGCAGGAGTCACCCCCGAGGATGCAGCGACAGCTTTGTCTGCAAGGGCTGCGGGCAGCGGGGCTGCTTCTCGCCCCCCTGCACCACTGACACAAATTAGAGGAGCCACAGCACTGACACAGAGGTCTGGGTTAATGAGCAGGGCCGCTAATGAATCTGTATGTTATCTCAATGTATCCTCTGCCTCTAGGACAGCCCCGGGGTGCTTCAAGCAAACAAATGAAGGAAACATGTCTATTAGGGCTTGCCAGGCACCTGGGCCAGCCCTGCAGGCCGGGAGCTGGCTGGGTTCAGGACAACTGTACATGCACAGGAGAAATTTATATAGGCTCACAACAAACATTTTTGCTGAAGATTTTCTGCAAGATTTGCCAGGGTTTTTATCAAAACCAAAAATGAGATTTCTCTTGTTAGCTTTTTTTTTCAGTCTCATTTTCTTAATGAGATTCTAAAATTTCCACCCTCCCCCAAGATATATGCTGTTTTCTGTGTTGATGAAGATCAGTTTTGGCTGAAAATAATTTCTATGGAAAATGTTCAGCTGTCTCTCCAGCAGGGTAAAGCCCTAACGGAGCCCTGCGATGCAAAAGTGCTGGCATGACTGAATGCCTTTACTTTAAGAGGCAGCAAAGCGAACAGCCCCTGGCAAGGAGAGAAGAGCTGCTTTCAATCCCAGCTGCATTCTTGGAGCAGCCTTGAAGAGGTAGGAGACCAACTCAAGTATCTCAAACCACCAGCCAGTCATGATGAGGAACACATTATTTTCTTTCCATCCTAACCCAGTTGGATGGCTCTGAAGACACCTTCCAGACTGGGCAGAAGAGGAGAGACATGGGGGGGATGCTGATGAGACTCGGGGCTGAGCTGGGTACTGGGATGTCTGCTCAGGCTTGGGTGGCCATCTAGGCACTCAGAAGTGCCCAAGGAGAAGGAAGGGACATCTGGGTCTATGTTTTGCTAATGTAAGTCTAGGGTGGCAGTTTTGTAATGGTTCAACCTCAAGGGTCTTTATGGATAGCAGTAGCCTCAAAGTAGGGTGCCACTGGGGAATTACACCACTGACAGAGAGTGTGAGCGGGATGCTGGACCCCTGTGGGATGGGATCTGCAGAAAAGGTGATGTGTATGCTGGAGCTGCCACAGCTCCCTGCAGGAAGAGGTCTCACCACCTGGGAGGTCTCACCACCTCATCACCCTGCATTCTTTTCATCCAGAGGGGACCAAGAGGTGAGAATTACAGATGCTGGGAGCATGAGAGCATCGTACAGAGCAGCATCAGCAGAGCAGCACACCTACAGGAACCAAAGGTGGAAGAGCAGTGGAGCAAGAACAGGATGGTTTTTTGGGAAACCCTGGTATGAAACAATTGGAGGCATGGGATGGCATCTGCCAACAGGCAGGACATCTCAAATGCCAACATCACCTTGGGCCTACATCTGAACAGTGAATTAAATAGGTGTGGAAATACGCCTGGGCACTGGAACCAACCAGCATGAGAAGCCCACACTATCTCATGGACTTTTCAGTCCCTGCAGCAGGATGGATGCATCCAAAACAGTCCCAGGAACGCTCCAGCTGCTGACTGCATCCAAGAATTGCTTTGGAGAGAACTATCTGGCACAGTCCAAAACCCAGGGCCCTTTCTGACAATTTAGCAGTGCAGACAATTGCATTTTTAACCCTGGCAAGCATTGCCAGGCTCTGTTTAATGTGTCTGCCATGGTCTGCTGCTCTGTAGTGGAAGTGAGGACTGAGGGTTTGGCATCTGGCATTGGTTCATCCCAGAGAGGATGCAACATCTCATTTTCTGCCATTAGATGCTGTAAAAATACTTTTAAAATGAGAATTATGGGCTAAAATATCCTTTCTGCATGGAATGGGTGGACGGATCAATTAATCAATCAATCAACTGATTGCTTAGACATACAAGGAGACCGTCATCACCCAAGGCTGAGTGGAGATCAGTGGCATGCACTGTTGTAGCAATTTCACATTTTCTGCGACGGGGCTCTCATTTGCCATTTTTATGATCATTTATGCCACACTTGTCAATTTGTTGGCATCACATTCAATAGCATTATCAACTGGTTGAAGTGATTTTGAACACAGTTTCCATAAAAATACATCTAATGTGTCCCAGGGTCACAGAACACCCACAGGAACGCAGGCTCCTGCAGCCCCAGCAAAGTGGCATTGCTGGAGGAGGCTCTTCGTGCTCTCCACCTGCAATGACAGGTTGGGGACAAATGCTGTTGCAAGACACGGCAGCACCAAGAGGCTGGTGGAGCCATCTTCCCTTTGGGTAATGTCCTGGACCTCTTCCCACGGAGCATTACCCCTGTTGTCACAAAGTCTGGAGGTGGATTTGTGCCCTGGGCTGGACGCGCAGTCCTTCCCATCTCACCAGCCTATTCTCAGGGACCCAGGGCTGCAACTGCCCCAGCCGCTCCACCCCCAGCCAATTATCCTGATCAACCTAGGAAAAGATTTATGGGGCGTGGTGCTATTTCAGGGACTGGACTCAACCAGCCAGCAGTCTTTTCCAGGTCTGGGTTCCTAATTAAACCCTTGTCGATTCTAACACCTTCCAAATGGAAAGAGACATCTGCTTCGTCCACTCACATATCCAGCGCACCAGATAATAAGGTAGACAGATTTTAGCGATCAGGAATCCCAACATGTGTTATTTTATTATACATTTCCTAGAGATTTTGCTTCGGGATAGTTGAACTGTATGGCACGTTAGAGAGTATGAAGTAAGCTAATTCAGTCCAAGCAACTTTTTGAACAAAGGAGTGTAGCCATTTAACTTCTTGCTTAGGCGTGCTAAAGAAGACCCGCTGTAAAGGCAAATACAGTTTGCCCAAGGCTTAGCCACTGCACATTGATCTGCCCCCAGGGCCAAAATATATTAGCGAGAGGAGAAGAGGACGGTATTGTCTAAGTGCGCTGAAACGCATGGGTTGTGGGGGAGAAATAAGCACAGCAGCTCTTCCAACTCCAGCTGCTCCCCAGCGAGGGAAGGCTCCATGATCCTCATCCTGGCTGGATGGTCCTATTACTTGGGGTCTGGTTTGGGGTGCTGTAACCTGGCGTCTGGTTTTGGAGAAGGTGCTGTGCAAGGCAGGCTGTGGACCCCGCTCTCCAGAGCAGCCAGGCAGGCTCTGCCGTGCCTTCAGCACCGGGCTGGCACTGCACCAGGTTTGTGCCGGCTTTTCATCCAACGTCCCCTCGCCCAAGCTAGGGGACGAGTCGGGGGCAAGAGGGGCTTTGCGGGGGTGGCAAAGGGCCCCCGCTCGCCGGCTGGACCGTGCCCATCTGGCTGGGCTGGCTCCAGAGCGGTGCCGCTGCCTCCATCTCGATGCACCCAGCCGTCGGGAGCGGGAGGGAGGAGGGAACTGCCTGTTTGTATATTATACGCTGTAACCTTTTGGGGTGGAAAATAGCTCTAAGCACCAAAGAGGAGAATTAAAGTGCATTTTAATGATACGTGTCTCTTATGTCTGAATGAACATCTTGGATTACAATATCATTTGGGTCCATGTGACGAAATCCAGTGAAAAATCTCCCATCATCTCTTTCTACATTAATACACATATTTACGTTTTAGAGCTTAAATTTAACTATTATGTTCTTTCAAAAGTAATTAAACTAGGCTTCAAATGAGGAAATAACCTCATGTACTCATGTACTCTCTGCCTGCCAACCACACATGAATATTAAAGTGGTCAGAAACAGATCTATTTGTGAAAAAAATTATAAATTAATTAAATGCAGTTTTCCTTCCCTGCAGCTTCATTCAACCTTTATATCAAAAATGACATGAAATGCATCTGTGTTCATTTGTTAAAAAAAATCCTTTGAACACATCTCCATCTCCATTTAAATTAAAAAATTACTTAGCACAAAGAATAACAAAAAGCCTTCTGTGCAGGAATACAATGAGTAATGAACTTCAAATCATATCTGCATGAAAGATTGTCAAGTTGGATATTGTTTTTCCATATGACCTGGTTTTTTCTAATTATTGTATTTTTCCTGGCTCTGATTTTATAAACAGTGGCACCTCTCCCCTTAGCTGGCTTCAAAGGAGGTTTGTTTAATCTTTGACATTTCCTATTTCACAGGCTTCTTTGCAAGTGTCACACAATAGAGCCTTGTTGGTCTCAGTTTAATTAAACACAATTACTTTGCTTTAAGTAGCAGAGGCAGTGACACTTTAAAAATTTCCAACTCAAACAGCTCCTTTTCTGCTTGAAAAATAATACAGTGTCAGTGAATAATTAAAACATACAAATCATCAGAATTAATTAGCATCTTAACACTTTTAAGTGCTTAAGAGTCTTTCTGGACATTTCATTTGAAATGCTTTTTGGAGACTGCTAGAATTTGCAAGCAGCTTTTTGGTGATATTCTCCACGGTCACGGACAGAGACCTTCACCTTTCTCAGCAGCCGGGCGAGGAGTTAAATCCCCGCAGCGTGCCACAAGGTCACCTGCGATATGAAACCCTCCGCTCCCAGTCTCCTCTGAATATGCAAAGCTGTCTCCGGCGCCAGCACAGCCCCCCCACGCTGTGGTGTTCCGCAGCGTCTTGCAAACTGAGTCCTGTAGGAACCAACCCTATTTCAGTGCAGTTCAGATCCGTGCTGATTTTCTGGTTTCTCCGTGAAAAAACAAAAGATGTGCATCCATTTCCAAAGAATGCTGTATCAGCCATAGCTGGGAAGGCCCGGAGAGGCTTTTCTCATCACCTCACCTTCCCTGCATGGACCGGAGACTTCCAGAACTCCTCCAGCGCCAGCTCCGCAGCACGTCGAGCTTCCAGTCACTTATTTCTATGCAGTTCACATGCACTTGTAATAGTAATCTGTCAATATTCAGCACAGCCATTCCCATACACCAGCCCATCAATATTTATTGCAATAATTTCCACCCATCTGAATAATAGAAATTGCAGATGAAAAAGCCGGTCAGCGGCAGCGACAGGAAGGAAATTGGGTGTCGCAGCTCTCAGTCGAGTGCCTGGAAGAGGCTGCTCTTGACTTGAAATGTAGCTTTGTGCCTTTCATCCCATTACACCTACTTGCTCCAAACCAGTTCTTCTTCCTCCTTCATGAGTACACTTTTCAAATGATAATGGGCTGGTGTCACGACCTTGCTGAAGCAGAGACTGCCGTGCTAAAAATATTAACGCTTTTCATCTTTGCTTCCGAATCCCAAACGGTTTTGCTGGTTTTCGCTGAATATTTCAAACATATTGATATCATCATAGAAATGAACTTGCCCCTTTCTGGCTATAATATGATAATCCAGTGCATATGCATGCAAATTTTGATTTCATAACCATTTTGGCTGTGTGGCACCCAGACAGCCCCTCTCTGCCTATCAGACTGGTGCATCATGTGGCAGACAAGTGACTTATTCAGCACGCCGTGGCAAAGCCAGGAACAGAGCCCTGGATGTCCACAACCCAATGTGGTCTTCAACACACTCACACTTCCACTGAACACATAGATGTAGGAATTGCATCTCGTATCCTACTCCTGCCCAAGCTAGATCTTCTTACCCCACTGCACTGGCTAGTCAGAGGGGTTGAGTCCTATCGTACCTACAATACCACCTTTAGAAATCTGGCAGGGCCAAGAGCATGGTGCACATCCAGCCCCAGGCATCCTCTGCACTCCAGGGATGTTCAGGACCAGAAACCTGGATGTTTGAGACCACCTGAGGAACCTGAAAATACATAAGTATATGGGACCCGACA
>NW_009196959.1:0-356 GCF_000690835.1 Fulmarus glacialis | reverse complement strand
GATGAGGTAAAGAGATGGTGGGTGGGGCAGAACTCCCTATGTCCATGGCTACATGGAGCTTCCAGCTGCCTGTAGGACCATGACAGGGTACGGAGACAGTGGGTGGTGTGGAGCTCCCTTTGTCCACAGCTACGGAGGGCTTCCAGCTGGCTGTAGGACCACGATGCAATACAAGGATGGTGGGTGGTGCAGAGCTCCCTATGTCCACGGCTACATGGAGCATCCAGCTGCCTGTAGGACCATGACAGGGTACAGAGATGGTGAGTGGTGCGGAGCTCCCTTTGTGCACAGCTACAGGGAGCTTCCAGCTGCCTGTAGGCAGACTGTAGGTGCAGACTGGGGCTGTTTCCTTATCT
>NW_009196958.1:0-45733 GCF_000690835.1 Fulmarus glacialis | reverse complement strand
CCCTCGAGCACATCAACACTCCTGCCCAATTTGGTGTCTCTGCAAACTTAGTGAGGGAGCACTCAATCCCCTCATCCAGGTCGTTGATAAAGATATTGAACAAGACTGGCCCCAAAACTGAGCCCTGGGGAACACGGCTCCTGACCGCCCACCAACTGGAGTTAACTCCATTCACCACAACTCTCTGGGCTTGGCCATCCAGCCAGTTCTTTCCCCAACGAAGAGTGTACCTGTCTAAGCCATGAGCCGCCAGCTTCTCAGGGGAATGACAGTTTTACCTGTCAAAAGAGGAGACGCTTTCTTTGATGTCACCTTAACATGGAGCTTTCATTTAAGTTTCTATTCTCCTAACTGAGATAAACCTACCTAGACAATTTCTATCACTTTTTTACTTTGCATTTTTAACCTTCTCTCTGCTCTAGTTATGTTAACCTAGATGCCTGAATCATTATTTTATGTTCAAGTAAGAATAGTTTAACAGAAATATTGGGCTGTGGAGTGGAAATAACATATAAATGATAACCTGAATTTTAAAATTAAAAAAACAGGGAACTCAATTCTCTTCTGAGTTAGTCTTCTACAATGGGGAAAAAACACTGGAATCACTCCCCCTTGTCAACAGGACAAGGGGAGAAAAATATGACAAAAATCATGTGCGTCGAGATAAAGACAGGGAGATCGCTTACCAATTACCATCATGGGCAAAACAGACTCAAGTTGGGGAAATTAGTTTAACTTATTGTCAATTAAACAGGGTAGATTAATGAAAAATAAGAACAAATCTAAAAACACCTCCCACCACTCCTCCTGTTGTGGTTTAACCCCAGCCAGCAACTACGCCCCACACAGCCGCTCACTCACTCACTCCACAGGTAGGATGGGGGAGCGAATCAGAAGAGTAAAAGTGAGAAAACTGGTGGGTTGAGATAAAGACAGTTGAATAGGTAAAGCAAAAGTCATGTAGAGAAGCAAGGCAAAATAAGGAACTCACTCACTGCTTCCCATCGGCAGGCAGGTGTTCAACCATCTCAGAAAGCAGGGTTCCAGCAAGCATAACATTTACTCATGTAACTCTGAATGTCCCCCCCTTTCTTCTTCTTTCCCCAGCTTTTGTTGCTGAGCACGGCATCATGTGCTTTTGGATATCCTTTTAGTCAGTTGGGGTCAGCTGTCCCAGCTGTGTCCCCTCCCAACCTCTTGTGCACCCCCAGCCTCCTCACTGGTGGGGCAATATAAGAAACAGAAAAGACCTTGATGCTGCGTAAGCGCTGCTCAGCAATAGCTAAAACATCCAGCTGTTATCAACACTGTTTTCAGCACAAATCAAAAACATAGTCCCATGCAAGCTACTATGAAGAAAATTAACTCTATCCCAGCCAAAACCAGCACACCTCCCTTCTTCCCGGACTCACCTTCACTCCCAATTCTTCTACCTCCTCCCCCCAAGCGGCGCAGGGGTTCGGGGAATGGGGGTTGTGGTCAGTTCATCACACGTTGTCTCTGCCGCTCCTTCCTTTTCATGCTGTTCCTCTGCTCCAGTGTGGGGTCCCACCCATGGGAGATGGTCCTTCATAAACTTCTCCAGTGTGGATCCTTTCCACGGCCTGCAGTTCTTCATGAACTGCTCCAGCATGGGTCCTTTCCATGAGGTACTGTCCTTCAGGAACGGACTGCTCCAGCCTGGGTCCCCCGCAGGGTCACAGGTCCTGAGCCTGCTCCACCATGGGGTCTCCATGGGCTGCAGCCTCCTTCAGGGCACATCTACCTCCTCTGGCGTGGGGGTCCTCCACAGGCTGCAGGTGGATATCTGCTCCACCATGGACCTCCATGGGCTGCAGGGGTATCTCTGCTCCGGCGCCTGGAGCACCTCCTCCCCTTCCTTCTTTACCGACCCTGGTGTCTGCAGAGTTGTTTTGCTTACTTATTCTCACTCCTCTCTCCCAGCTGCTGTTCTGCAGCATTTTTTACCCCTTCTTAAATATGTTATCACAGAGGCGCTACCAATGTTACTGATCATCTCAGCCTTGGCCAGCTGCGGGTCTGTCTTGGAGCTGGCTGGAACTGGCTTTATCGGACGTGGGGGCAGCTTCTGGTGTCTTCTCACAGAAGGCACCCCTGCAGCTCCTCTGCTACCAAAACTTTGCCACATAAACCCAATACAGGGAGGAATGAGAGGTGACTGCAGTTGTTTCAGAGATTGCTATTAACAAAGTCTGACCCCCAACAGCAGTGGCTACAGCAGCGTACCTGTCACCTTAGAAGCAATTCCAAGGAGCTCAAAAGATATTCCACAAAAGTTAAAGGCATGAAACAAACCACTTCATATCAATTATCAAATGACCAGTGGCTACCTAACTAGTTGATCCCTAGCAGAATTCAGACCTTTGTAATCCAATAAACCAAAAGACTTTTTTCTTTTAAATGGATGTATAAGAAAATAAAAGGCACACATTCTTAATAAGATTTATTTCCTGTTTGCTTTCTTTGGTGTTTGATAAGTTCCCTTGCTTGCTGCATCCTGGGTCTAAGCAGTTTTATTCTTGTGTAAGGGAAGTATTACTAAATCCTGAGATCTGCATAACTTGCTTGAGGGAAACCCTACTTAGTGCATGTGTCTTGTACAGCACATCAAAGATCTCAGCTCCTCAAATACACTAAGGGGGATCCTGGACTGGAACATGCCAGTTTGCCCATAGGTAGACTTCCCTTACTACATCACATGTCACAAAAGCAAAGTTCAGAGTTCATGAGAACTTCAGCTTTCCTTGCCTGCTTGGGAAGTTTAAGAAAGATCAGAATACACCAGCAAAATATGTTAAAATGAGATGTAATATATTTCCCACACTGTTGGTGGTCATCTGAAGATACTACAAGTACTCTGTAGACAGTTTTGATTGTCTACAACACGTATCTGTCTGTATCTGCAATGCAATTTGCTGCATTATTATAAATTTAGTGCTCAAAAATTCAGTTCAGTACAACATCTACTCTTTATTTTTCCATGTGCAACAGAAAATCCAGACAAAGATTTCATATTTCAAATCCACAAGCAAAGAGAATGTGCTGAAGATTCTCTCTTTGACAACCCAGCTGACGTCAAGATACCGTCTTCATGCACAGAGGTCAGAGGTGTCCAAGTGCAAGTCCTGCCTTTGATGTCTCCTTATTTCCCTGAATTAGAGAAAGGCATAGAATCACACTCCATTGCTATTTTATTTTAAATCTAAAAATCTGAGGAAACAGATACGGTAAGAGTATGGTAAACATCAGAATCCCTTATTGGGCACCCGCTTAAAACTTGTAAGGTAACAATTATCAAGTAACTATAGCTTAAAGATTCCCTAATCTTTACTAACAGGAATTTCCTAATCATCATTTTCAGTTTGCAACAACATTATACAATTTCTTTGTATAACTCTCTATGTCAGCAATTTTTGTACCGGAAGAAAGTAATGGTGAATAAGGAATGGTATATAATCTTTTTGTTTCTAATTTTTTCATGTTATGAACAGATTTTAAATTTCAGTACAAAATATCACCTGAACAGATGGTCTAGAGTAGGGTTTGGAAGGAAAACAAGCTAATTTTCTAAGGGATCTCCTGATAATGTCAACTCTTTTAGGTAAGAGTGCTCACTGACTTGCCATGGAAGTAGAATCATGTAATTGCCACATCTCTTACTATATTTTTGCACTGCCAGGTGGTCTCAGGGAAGGGATACCAGCAGGTGATGCTTTCTGAGTCATATAGATGTATCCAGTGACTACAGTTTGTATATCAATAATTATTTATAATGTATGTAATTTCTTAAAAAGAGAAAGTGAATTACATCCATAGGACCAGCAGCTCACTCATAATTTTGGTGGGTTTAACCATCAGTATTTAGGTCTTTAGGCAGAATGCACAACTAGCACATTTTATAGGCAGGAGCTGAGTTTTGTTTCAGGAAAATGACAGTTACAACCAAGCTTAATTTAGATCATACAGGTAAAACCAAAGCATCTCTTAGGCTGATTCTTATTATTACTATTTACAAAATTCCAAGTATTACATTTATTTTGTACAAGAACCTTCTACAGAGGGCTAATAAATTCGATATTATGACCCTACTATAAAAATACTAGCTTTTATTTTCTGCATTTCTAGGTCAGCTGGCATTTGTGAGCCTACAGACAAAAGTAAAAGCGTCATCTTCAAATAGCATTTTACAATCACTAACCTTCTCTTTTCCAGGAAGCCAAGGGAACAATCTGAGTGATCTTTTGAGTTGTCCCCATGGCTGGACATTTAAAAAATCCAGTATAACTATATAATCTGTCTGGACTGAGCTGCATCAGTCAGCCCTGTGGGTCTGTGTGCCAAATTGCATTTCAGGATATTTTGAACATCTTAGTGCCTGTTGAAATTTCCTAAAAGTGCAAATACAGGAGCTGCTCAAGACCTATCAGTTCCATAGTCCTGCACTAGCCGCTGCAGAATATCCCATATTACTATGGCACTTACAAAATCTCTTTCAAAAGTGTTTTTCTGTTTTGATCTTTGCGAGCAGATACGTGTGTATATTTTAACTTTTTGAGGCAAAAGGGTTATAAGTAAAAATAGTTCTTGCTTTTTGTGGAAAATGTTTTACTCTTCATTGGAGGTAGAATAGGGTTTTGTGTGTTCAGAAATGCTGCTATAACATTTTGTAGGAAATTAATTTCAGTTTTCCTATTCTACTGAGGCCTGAGCTTTCCAGCCTAAGATCTCTTACTTTCTCACTCCCTGAGGCATTGCAACAGCTTTTCTCAAAATATTTCGTTTTCTTTTAACCCCCCGCCCCCCCCAAATCCTAAAGTTCTTTTTTAAATTAACACAGAAACTGAACAACTATAAACCTTGTAAAAAAAAAAAACCAAAACCAAACAAAATAAATACATGATGATGATATTCTCTAAAACTTCAGAGACAGACACAGATCTCTTAATTTACAACATTTATATGTACAAAATGGCATATCATATACACAGAAGAACCCTGGTTTTGAAGGTAATAGTGTACAGTATATACAATGTGTTGTGTTTCTGGAAATTTAATTAAGTGAAAGGAAACCCTAGGTTGATGGGTAGGAGGTGGCATGTAAATCACCCTATGTGTGAAACAGCTCAGATAATTAAGATATCTTATTTCATATCTAAAGCTGTAAAATGTTAAATGCTCACAACTCGCACTAAAATTAAAAATCTGATTTTACTAACTGCTGAAATTCCTTAGTTGTTGTAATTTGTGTAACTTCTAAGGATCATAGATCCATATGTATGCTGTAGAAGAGTATTGATATCACTAGGGTGACACTTCTCCTTTATTTTAAGGAACCATCTTTTGTTTCATGAGCAAAGACATGCTGAATCTCTGAAACCATTGAGAAGAAACTAAGCATAGTAACCATTAATCAAAGCCTGAAGAAATCTAGTATTTTAATATAAAATCACAAAGCTCAAAGAAAAAGAAAAAGAAAATGTCTTCTAAATTGCAGGCTGAAATCTTATATATGAGACTGCCTATGGAAATATGTTACCTGAATCTGGGAAATGCCATGTGAGAAAGAACACTTACAGAAAAGGTCATTAATGAATGAGCAAGTAAATGGTTGTCATTGTCTGCACTTCCTTTGAAGGTACAGGTTTGGTGTTTGTTGTGTGCCGTATGGTGTTTAAGATGCGGCAGGAGCTCAGGTCTCTTTGTAGATGTCCCCGTCCTACGCTGGCATCTCATCAGAGCTTTGTGGACATGGTCATCCCAATTCAGCAGGGATGTGAAAAGGCCAGGACTGCACAATAGAGTGAGAAATTTTTTATTGCATTTCACTGCTGAAGAAACTGGAGCAGGAGGTTTTTCATGACAGAACTGGAGAAACAGGTTTCTTTTTTGCTTGGTTATTCTCAGAGAAGTGGAATTGTCTTCCAGTTCCTGCACTGAAACTCTTGCTTGAACACTGAAGGACATCACCATACGAAGGCAAAGATCAGGACTGTGATTATACCCTTCTCCAGAGGTACTTTTTAAACAACTCAATAGGCTGTATTTGCAGAAAGTTATTTCTTTGCACAAATCACCAGTTGAGATGCAGTCTTCTGTATCTGACCATAGAGGTAGTATGTGTTTATTCCACAGCTGCAAAAATAAAAGGTCCTAAATTCCCTTTGGAAGTTTTTTATATTAATGTCTTTTTTCTTTTCTTTTCTTTTTTAAATGTAAGACTTCTTTTTTTTTTTTTTTTTCCTAGAATAATTCTATCTAGGAATATCTACATTGCAACTGCAACTTCCTTATATATTCTTATTTTCCTGTTTTTATGAAGAGTAAAAATTATTTTATCTGTACAATTATCATAGGTTAACAAAGGTTGTAAGAGAATAGCATTTGGGTACTAGTGTTTGTATATGTATGAGATGTAAAGGTAGCTCTGATGCCAAACTGAGGCACAGTCTTGTATTAAATGCTTTTCAGTAGTCATATTAGATTCTTACACACACTCACTGCGATAGGAACTACAAAGGTAAAATTCTGTCAACTCAAAACAGAGCCTCAGAAAGTATGGCATTGATATTTCCTAGATTTAATGGATAAATAATATAGATGTTAAAGAGCAATATTTACCATGAACTTTATGAAAAACACTGAAATGGAGGTGGTCATAATAATTCTGATATACCTAAGAATTAATCTGATATTCATGTTTTGAATATGAAAATGCAGAAAACAATATGGTAATTGCTGTGCAAGCATCTATACCATAGTATTGTCATTCATATGAACTGCTGTACTGTAACAACAAATAAAATACTATCGTTTTACAAGATTTACTTGTAAGTAAAATGATACATCATGGTGGGGCTAAGCCTGTGTATTGTCAGGAATATGACAGGCATTTTTCTCTGTATATGGTTCTGCTTCTTTCCAAGGAAATATTAAAAAGCTTCCACCAGTTATTTGTTAAGACATACTTAAGAAAGGAATTTGGCTTCTTGATTGTTTTCGAGACAACACTGGAACTGTGTTAGAAATATTTGAAATGGGGCAAGTGTATATCAAAGGATGAACTGAACTTTGATGTGCCATAATTTGCAGCTGATAAAGACAATCTATTTTTGACATTAATTGTTCCATACTTTTGGTTAACTGTCCAGAGCATACACTACTAAATGCATTACAGTGCACTTTTTATAAGTCGTCATTTGACCTTGAATGTTGGATAAGACAAAATATTTTTCAACATGTTTTCTATATCTGTCAGCAGAATTTCCAAGTTTGCAGAGATCTCACCCTTCTGACTTTAAATACATGGAAATGCAGAGGGTGGTCTTCTCATGTATTTATGTATCATAACTATTTCAGCTACAAGGTATAATATTTTCCAGTTATAAGGAGTAGAAAAACACTTATATGAAAGCAGTGGTAGTTCCCTAAATGTACCTTTAAATAAAATATTTTTGTATTTTCATCCAAGAGAGATGCTCACTTTATGTCTAATGCAAATGTGAAATGTTTTATATTAACCATATGCTATAGTGTTTCAACAGAAATCCAGTCCTGTTGTTTCGCTGTTGCCTTTTGTTCATGTATTTTCAAACGGGTTTTCACTTGCTGTAGAACAAGTAGACGGTGCAACAGATCTGTGACAGTAATTTAATGTTGCATTGTACATGACTTCCTCAATGACAGCAAAAGTAAAGAAACGAACTTGTTAATTCAAAGAATCACTGAAAAAGTCAAAATAACATCTGCTTAGTCTGCCTTACCCTGACAGAATATACCGATCCATTCCGGTTGTCCATTTTCCCTAAGAATCCTTTATGAATATAAATCATTGTATCAAACTTCTGTCGCCTTAGATTTCAAAAGATTTTGTGTTGCCTTGACAGAGTAGTTACACAGTCCACAGATCTTTATATGCCATTTCTAACATATTCCTCTTATTATATTAGAATTCAACCAACCAGGTTAAACGTTACATACTGGACATAATTTTGTAGGATAAGTTGTTGGCACCACTTCCAGCTATAAGGGAAAGGATCCTTTGCCCACTTAATCAGTTATTTCCTGAAAATTATCAAAAGAATTATTTGTAACTTCTCTGAAGCTTGTTGCAAGAATTTGTTTTCACCAGTGTAAAGCAGATATCAGAGATCAAAGTAGAAGGATGATATAGCCGCTCCATGTTTCATATAGCTTCACAAGTACCATACAGCTCATACATGCTTAAGGCAAACAAGGGTAATTTAAACATGTGTCTATTGTTAAAACCAGCTGATGGGTGAAAGTAGCATTTCCATAGACCATGAAACAAGCAATCCTCTGCATTTTACCCACCTTGTCAGTGTGTCCCTTAAAGGCGCTCAGTGCTGGGTATGCTAGGACATTTGGTAACTTCATCATATAGCTCCACATGGAAAATGTCAGTCATACCTTCATTTACCACTTTTGCCCAAAGCTTTTTCCAGAACCAATTCATAGGCCTCTCATTTAGGTCTGATCTTCAACAGGAATATGTAGATTTTCCACAAGAGCACAGCTAGAAAGATTTTAACAAAATGCTTTGAGGTCTGACATTCTGCCAAAAATGCCCTAAAATGCATGGGAACACTAAGCTATGGGACACCTCTCATCTACACTCCTCATAACATTTTTCTAGGAATAGTGACATCTTTTTCACCATTCTTATGAAAGCTCTAGCTTCTGACTGATATAAATGCATACAGTCCAAAGAGCAAATTAAACATTGCTGTTCTAGAATTATATGATTTCTGTAACAATGTAGACAGTAGCTACATTTACCAGTGTCATGTATTACATCACTGGAAAAGCATGAGTTCATTATCGCTGCTGCATTGTCCTTCAAGGGAAAAGATGATTTTCAGCTGTGTTCAGTAACATAAACAAGGGTTAACAAAAAAATTGCCACTTGAGATCTGGGCAATGGAGAGCAAAAGAATTTGCCAACGACCACATGCCTTGTTTCTTACTCATCACCCCAGTGTACCTGAAGGTGGAAGAAGTTTCTTGGATCTATTCAATATCAGTCACCATCAAGCATATACATGCTTTGGGAGAAGTGGGGTGCAATTAAAGAGTCTCCCTAACGTAATGTTCCCTTGCTTTTAGAGAGCACTACCAACCTTAATCTCACTGGTTGTTTACTTTTTATTCTCTGGATTTTCAAAGTGGCAAGCGTAGGAAGTATTGAAGAAGTATTTCTCTTTTTTTCCCCCCAGACTCCTTTCTTTCCTTGTTTATCACAAGGGATGTAATGATTTCTCATGCTGCAGGGAGGAAAAAAGCAGCATGGTTGAGGCACACAGACTAAATTTTTTAGATGGAAGCTGTACCAAACCACCTCTAGTCTTGCTATCTGTCATACAACATTCTCAACATTCCTTATCAAGCGTTTTATCTACTCTGCAGGAAGACATGCTTTATCAGAGCACAGCTGCTTCTATCAAAGCTGCTAGAGCTCAAAATACCTTCTTTTTCCCATGAATACTCTCTGCCACCCACCAGATTTGCCAATGTTCCCAGCACAGATTTATCTCAGCAGAGTTGCCTTGCTCTCTCGTGAAGGGACAATAGTTCTCTCTGAGTTCTGACATCCTAATGGCTACCAGTTGGCCCTTTTTTCTGCATTTCACAGGAAATTTTCACACCTCCAAGTGTGCCATTTTTCAGTTGAATTTGACTTATAGTTCACAGATGGAGAGAGACTCCTGATAAAAAGTCTCTTTAGAAGACAGTGCAAGAAAACATATTTCTGCATTGTGACAGGTTAATATTCTACACATTGATTTGTTCATAGTTTTCAAGGTGTGATGCCAAAACCTTTAGTAAATTGGAGTCAACTTCTCTGAGAGTAGTATAAGGGAGTATAGTCTTACTAGAAAGAAAGGGAAGTGACGAAGTTGTTATAATAGAGGCGCCCACCTAGGGCATAGAAGGTAGCAATTAGCCTTATGACTACATTCTACTACAGATCTTAAAGGGTGGTACTTCACAGCCATTTTAAAGCATGGGACATTATGGCTATCTAAATTTTGCAAAAGAATTAATCAGCAAAAGACATCTGCATATTAATTAATCACTACTCACACAAACTGGTATATTTAATAGAAAATCTCCCAGGCATTCAATCTTTGTTTCTCACTCCTTATCTTTGTAGCATCAACAGGATCAGCAGCACAACTCAAGACTGTCAAGACTAAAGGCTCACTTTACAAGATGGAACTATGACATTGAAAAATAAATACAAAGAAATACAAAATACAGAGAAGTTTCTTCAGAAAATTGGAACAGGGTCCTGAGCAGCAATATAATACATATAAGTAAATAATGCACAAAATACCCTTCTGGGAACTTTGTCAACACTTTTAATTTCATTTGCACTCAGAGCTGAGATTGTTCAAAGGGTGATTGTTTGGACTATACACCTCTACCCACGCAAACCCCTCTTTTTCCTCTTTTTTTTTCCCTTTATTTCTTTTTTTTTCTTTTCTTCTTTTTTTTTTTCCCTTTTTTTTTTTTTTCCTTTTTTTGCCAGCAACCAGAATCCCAGTTGTACCCTGTCTGTCTCCAATTCAAAACTACTATTTTCCTGGCTGTCTCAGTGTGCAGCCACTTCTACTCTTTACCGATCATTACAGCCAGGCAGCTCCAGAGCACTCTCATTCCCTCAGTGCCTGTGTTCTCACTGATCAACTTGGCAAGAAAACAAAATCTTCATTGTATAACAGCTGATTCTTGTTAATTCATGTCAGACAGTCTCACAGGTGTGGCTGCCATCATTCCTATCACACCTATTTAAATGCATGATAGATGTTGCATCACTAGAGTCCATTTCTGAAATTACACCGATGTTTTCTTTAACTCCAATATCCAAGGAAAAGGGCTGGGAAGGTCTTTTAAGTATGGAGCTGAATTTTGGCAATTACGGAGCTGATTTTTGGCTTGAAAGCAACCTCTCAAAATCTTTTGGACAACCACTAACCCCAAAATTTCAGATTAGGCACAACGATGAGGACCCTGCACGTGATTAAAAGATTTTATGCAAGGGGCAGAGTTTGTGGGTTTTTTTAATGGGGAGATTTCCCTTTTCACCAAGAGAAGCAGAGGAAAGCTGAACTTATTTGAATCACTCAGCTTGTATGCGTGTGCACACTTTTCACACGCTAGTGAATGCAGTGTAAGAGAAATAAGGTGACGATTTTCCTATACCTAAGTGTAAAGTTATTTTCCACGTTTAAATTTTTACACATAGACAAAACTGTTACATTCTTTCTCAACAGTGCTATTTTTATTAGTTCAATAATAGGTATCTAGTCATGTGGAAAATCTCTACTAGTGAACACTTTCAAAACCTAATTTTATTTTTTTGCTTTGTTATCTGGATATCTTTCTGCTGTATCTTTAAATGCAATTTTCACATTCCATTTTGATAGTTCGCATTCAGTACTATAGCTTCATTGTTTCAGTGGACACCAAGTTATTATGAGGCTTAAATTGAATAAAATTTTTGATAGCTTGCATTGCAGTAACTTGTCAAATAAATTTTACTGTCTTTTTGCTTGTCTGTGTGAAGTTACTGCAAAGTAGCTGGGAACACCTTACTTGTTTTCTGTAATAAATAAAACTCTTCAAGTTACTTTCTGTGGAAGTCTGGGGTTCGAGGTTTATTAGAGAGCCCTGAATTTGGAAATTCTAATTCATCTTTTCTGCATTTCATGTACAGGGTTCTTAGGCAGATGGCCAACCCAGGAATAAAACACTCCCCTGGACTATAAAACTGGAAGATCTTTCAGGAGATAATCTATTTCATTGCCTTACTATGATTTTTCTATGGCCACCTATGATGGATATTTATCTAACCTGTTCCGGAAAATGCCCTACTAAGGCTATTTAAAATTTTTCCATTGTTTCATTAGCTTAACTAAATATTCCTAAGGCTTCTCTTCTTTACAAAAATAACGTTCAGCTTTTCCTCTTTCTTTAACAAGCATGAAACATAAGGTTATTCTATATGAATATAGATGTTATCAAAGACAATTATGTTATCACCACAAAGTACCAGTCACAGCAATTCACTGTATATATCCTTGTAGTTTGCCCAGTGGCGAAATAATAATAATAAAAAATAAGTTTAAAGTAATGGTAGGTTAATGCAACTTGATTATTTCAGATCATGTCCAAGTATCTTATGGATTCTACGTCTTCCCAGGAATCCTGTGGTCATGTTGCCTGTTTTGGAAACAAAAGAATGAAATACAGGTTTGAGAGCAGTTCAATATAGTTAGCTATGTCAAATCAAGGGAACACAAAGTCTTGGCTTATATCTACGGCCAACCAAATAGCGAAATATTACTTTTGCATCAGTCATAATGCCTCAGGCTTTGGTGGTGAGAGTGAATATGCCATGTGTCTGTGTCCCTCCCATCCCTGTCTTCCCCTTCCATCCTTCTCCAGGCAGCACCTAGGAGGAGGGAGGGGGCTGGGCCCTTCCTGCGAGCAGTGCAATGCTGAAGGCTGCTGGCTGGTAACGTTTCCTGCAATCTAGTATCTGATACACGGGTATTTTCTAGCTGTAAGTGTCTTTCTTGTTAATCACTTGCTCATCAAGAAGTTTCACTAATCGAATAAAAGATCAGAAATAATGGTGGATTTCATAGGCAAATAGTTGAAATGCACTGCTCTTAGTTTTCATTCTAATTTGCAGATTGATATCCAATCATAATATTTCAAATAAAATCACAAGGGGGCCTATCAACACAAACGTCCTAAATCAGCAAGTTTGAAATGTCCAATTCCAATTTGACTCACTCAGACTTAATGAAACCTTTTAATTCCTCCATTTGAGATCAACAGAGGAATTTGCATTAATAAGAAAAAGGTTTATTATCTTTAACTACTGGCTTGTTCATCATCATACAAGATGTCACAAAAAACATTTGGGTTTTTTTTAATTTTGCAGTGACAGGGCTTAGTGCAGCAGCTTCTGCTTGTCCTGTAATACTTTCTAAGTCCACTAAAACTCTTCTAAATTCACAGAGCTGGAGATCTGAATTCAAAGTTTATCAAAATAAAATAGAGGAATAAATAATAATAACAATATTTAAATATTCTTTGAATTTTGGTGAAAATCTGTAATCCATACTCATAATTGAATCTTACTAAATAATGAAGTGACTTTTTTAAAGACTAAGTAAATATTTATACTGTATGTTTAACATTTAACCATCTTCAATGTGCTGCCACAGCAGCATCAAAGCCGTAATGATGAACTCTGAAATTTCACTAAGCAATAGTTGCAATTACTGATACAGTCTAAGTATTTTAGTACCTTCTCGCTGTGAAAGTCCTTTTGATAAAAAGACATATGTCCTTTTTTTCCATCGCTTTTTATCTCTTTTATATAATTTTCAGAAAGGATATTTTAATATATTTTGAAGTTAGCTTAGTGAACTAAGTACAATGCTGCTGCTTAGCTAGGATATGTGAGAATTTTCAGGATGTGAAATGTTTTTCCCCTAAACCTAACCAGTTCTTTTCCATTGATACGTCTTTTTCACACATCTTTATATACACAGGATCTTTCTAAGGCTTTTACGAGATATTAGTTTGATAATTTGGAGCAAAATTAGTTTCCTCTTTTAATACAGTAACTAGTCACATGTTGTAGGAAGGAAAAGGCTAGGGTTTTCACCCAAAGTGCTGCTAGAGGAGAAATGCTCTTCTAAAAATCCAACCTTTGAAAATGTGTCAGATCTGGCATGCTGCAGTTCTGGCATGACAGGGCCCAGTGAACACTCATCTGACCCACAGCATCCTTGGAAATTTACTATTCACCACCCTGTTATGCTCAAAGTCTTGTTATCACAAAATCACAGAATGGTTGAGGTTGGAAGGGACTGTTGGACATCATCTAGTCCAACCCCCCTGCTCAAGCAGGGATACCTACAGCCGATTGCCCAGGACCATGAGCAGAGAGCTTTTGAATATTTCCAAGGATGGAGACTCCACAACCTCCCTGGGCAACCTGTGCCAGTGCTTGGTCACCTTCACAGTGAAAAAGTTTTTCCTGATGTTCAGAGGGAACCTTCTGTGTTTCAGTTTGTGCCCATTACCTCTGATCCTGTCACTGGGCACCACTGAAGAGACCCTGGCTCCATCTTCTTTCCACCTTCCTTTCAGGTATTTATATACATTAACAATAATATACTCTATGAGCCTTCTCTAGGCTAAACAGTCCCAGCTCTCTCAGCCTTTCTTCATGGCAGAGATGCTCCAGTCTGTTAATCATCTTAGTGGCCCTTTGTTGGACTCTCTCCAGTATGACCATGTCTCTCTTGTAGTGGGGAGCCCATCACTGGACACAGTATTCCAGGTGTGGCTTCACCAGTGCTGAGTAGGGCGGAAGGATCACCTCCTCCAACCTGATGGCAATGCTCCTCCTAAGGCAGGCCAGGACACCATTAACCTTCTTTGCAGCAAGCCTGTTAGAAAAGCTATTTCCTTGACATTTCAAGTTACAAATTTAAAAGAAGGCCACGGTGTAAGATGTTATTGTCCCAGTGACTGTACTGATTTATTATATGATATATTAAATACATTAATTTAACATTATCTAAATTCCAACTACAATCCCTCCATCCTTCTCCTCCCCACCCCCAATTGTTATTTATGTGAGTGGATTATTGTGAAAGTAGTGAGCCTTAATAAAGGCCCTAGTTTTCAAAAATCTTTTAGGATAAATTCAGAGGATGTTTGGAAGATATGTTTCTGGTGTCTTCCCAAAAGATCTGGAGAACTATATCTGTGTAAAGAAATAGGGTTGTTATACAACTTCCAGGAAACCTGCAATCTCTGTTACTATTTTTTAGATTAATTTTCAGATCATTAACACATTTTCTAGGAAAATTCACTGAGAAGCAAAAGCAAGGTAAAGGGTAAAAGTGACTTTTTGCATCTAGAGCATTAGACTGAAAGATAAGAACAACACATATTTTGATGTGTTGGACTGAGAATCATACAATTTTAAAAAGTACCTCCATCAAAATTAAATCAAAGAAGCATAATTGCTGTTGTATGGCTGGGAAACCTTTGATGACCACAGAGGTAGACTTCATGTCTCAATACTGGAAATCTTAAAGCATTCATCTCTCACTTTTCAGGCTCCAGCCCAGCAAAGCAATCAGCTTTCAACAAGAGCTGCCTATTCAGTGAAGCATTAAGGAAAATGCTCAAGTCCAACCATGTTCAACAAAGCACAGAAACATATGTTAAACTGTCAAGGGGACGTCAGCATATGCCAGAAAAATGCCTTGCTGAATATGGATGAACTGTTGTAGATTAGGTGACAGCTGCCCAGTATAAAAAACTTTGAAGACCGTGTGTAAGTGAGCTCCTGTGAGGTGATGAGCACCTCCACATTTCAGTGGGAGATCAGGATACTCAGCAGAGTGACAGTTCAGGTCCATGAAGCATATTTCTCTCGGAAAAGCAGGTATGTTTGACAGCCTGCCTACATTCCACAGCTTTCTCAACCTGGAGACTTTACAGCTTACAGGTATGGGGTGGTTTTCTGCACTGTAATAAGAAATGTGCAAATCATAACTCAGGAATAAAGTGCTCATTTGAGCTGACATTTATTTATATTTATTTCACAATCCTTTTCTGCTGAACAAAGATGCTTTGTGCTGCAGGACTTTTGCACTTTAACTCTCTTTTAAAAGCTGTTTTGTGTGTTTTGTAACATTCAGCCCTAAGAAACATAAATTCTTATAATTTCATCATTTCACCATTGATACAAAATACCTTTTGGTAACCCATGGTAACAGTCTTCCTTGTTTTAAATAGCAGGTGTCAAGGACATGGCAAATGGCTGCCTATTCAGTTTAGACCACCTAACAGAGCTTTTAGGGCTAGTCAACATTTTCATTTAAATTACATCAGGATATTGTACACGCACCTCACACAGTGAGCTTTGCTGGAAAGCTGCAGGGATTCAATAAACCCTACATTACACAATCTGTCTCTGCAGACAATTTTAATACCGAGGGTGTAGGCTGCTTTCATGTTTGCCCTGTTTAGCTTGGGTTTTTACATACATTAAACAAGACAGACAGCATGAGCCAAAGTCATTTCTTCTACAACCCAGCCTTGGTCAATCAATTTATTCCAGGGATGAACTGGCTCACTGTGGTCAGTTGGATTTTTTCTACAGAAAAGTATATATCTTGATCTTAGAAACATTTCTACGTATGAAAGGGGAGTAAATGAGACTAATTAAGCAATCCATTTGCTTTAGAATCTCTCTTCACACCTTTTCTTTCAGCCTTTAAAACTATGACTTATATTTGCCATTTTTCATAAAAATGATTAAATATCAATGTCACTGTTTATGATGATGAAAGTTAAAATTTGAGAAATTCGTCATGTAATATTAAGAGTTTGCAGAAGCTAGAATTGCTAAGGTCCAGACGACTCACAACAGTTTCACTATAGAGAAGTAACTATTCCTTCTCAGACGTACTTCCTACTTTTTTTAATCAAAATGTGTTCCTACTGCCTTCAGTCATTCATTCTGTCAGAATTCATTTTTAAATCTAGACCATCATCAAAACACGGGCCTTTTCCTGAACACATTGCAAAGGATGCAGAGGTCTTCATCCTGTTACTTTCTACTCCACAGATGAGAGTATGGGGAGGAGGGAAGTGTTCAGCCACAGAAGGAAGACTGAAACTGGTTACCTTCAGCACACAATGATCTTTTAGCTGCTCCCATTTTTTTTTTTACAGTGCTACCATCCTTGTGAGTCTGTTCCTGGAAAAAAAATTCCATGCAGCAAATTTGTACAGAACTCAGGTAGTCTGGGACAACTAGAGCTGTACAAGTAATTCTTTAAAGTATTAGTTGCCCTTTTCAGACCTTACTTCAAAAAATATTGTAATTTTATAGGTCTTGAAAAATTATTTGGCAGCTTATGTTCAGATGTTAGCATTAATTCTTTTCCAATGGCTGCAGATCCAGGCTCAGCATAACTCCAGTAAAAGTTTATAGAGGCTTTAGGGTGGGATACAAGGAACTGCTTTATTTCAAGATGCATTTTGGGCCCATTGGAAAAGAAGAACCAGAGGAAGCCTCATGGTTTGTTAAACACATAATATCAGCTACACAATCTGATATCATTTTGTGTCCTTAAAGAAAACTTCTGTATTGAGTCAACACTACTTCATTCTGATTTCAGGGTGTTGGGGTTTTGTTGTGCTTTTTTTTTTTTAAAAATAAGGCAATATTCAGTAGTCTAATTGGTTATTTTTAGAGCACGCTTATTCAGTTGCTAACTTCATTACATAAATTCTGGACCTAAGTAATTATTTGATATTTAGCATTTGCTCTAATTACAGCAACACCCTGCTGAAACAAAACGTAAGGTCAAGTTTGACAAAATTTATGTAGCATCAGTTCAACAACTTCTGTGTATGCTGCACTCCACTGCATAGTCTCACCTAGAGCACAATGACATTGCACACTGCCACAGCTCTGAGGAATAACCCAAAAGTTCATTGATTTCCTGCTATTCCTAATAAGCTTTAGAGAATTCAATGCATCATAATTGTTCCAAAAGAGCAGCCAAAGAATGCATTATGTCACCAAGTCACAGGTTAACAGGTAGAGATGGTATAACATGTGCATTACACACAGTGTAACAGCAAGCAAGAGAATATACGTTTGCCCCCTCCCTGGTTGATATTAAAAGATTTCAGAGACTGATGGAAAAGTAACATTTTTTTTTTTGTTGAGCTGCAGAAAATAAGGACTTTTTACATATTAGTGTGTGAGAACTGTCTTTGAACACTTCTAGAAAGAGTTTCTCAACACCGAGGTTGAATCAGTGCTGCGCTGTTTCCTTCTCTTTCTGGAAAACATGGGGATACCCTGTGCTGCTTCTTCACTCTTTAGCAGGACTGCTTTCTTGTAAGAAAGGCATGCCAACCCCAAGATGTTTTATCATCTGCCTGTTTTTCATTAGTAACTTAGCAGATGGAACAGTTTAGTTCTGTGATGTTAATATATACACATATACACATTTTATAGATACTTTGAAATATTCCTTAGTTATTTATATGTTCCTCATATATATGTGGAGAAAGAGAATGACAGAAGGAATTTGCAATGTTCCACACTTTTTTCACTGATAATTTAGATAACAGTTCTGGGCTCTGGCACGTTTTCATAATGCCACAGATTAAGAAATCATTATACTTTGCCTGGGCTGCAGTAACAGTGTCTTTGTGCATTCTCAACCTATGCCAGGACTGAACTAATTTTCCTTGGTTTAGTCTTAGAATTACAGTTAAAGCCATGGTGCATTATCATGCACGTGCTATGGACAATGCATATGTATGTATATGTAGTACTGTGCACTAGCGATTACTATAGCCTAGCTGACACAAACACAGATGCTTCAAGTGATCCATTAGCACCTCCTGGATTGCTTCTTCTTTTGCCCAATTATGGGATCAGCATCTTAAATGAAAGCTTTCCCTAACCACCTGCCAGACAGTGCAGTCAGGTATCATGGCTCCATTCACTGCCATTTAGTCAGCAACAGAGACACAGCCAGAACTGGCATGTGGACAGAGGAAGGACATCTTTCACCATTCAGTTCAGTTCACCTGCTATCCTGAAGGACACACTCCCTAATTCAGAAACGTGAAGAACTCTATTTAAAAGAAGTTACCCTATTTTGCTCACTATGTTCTTATCGGAAGGCTGTTGCTGGGAATTTTTTTCTAGCTTCCAGCTTAAATCCATTGAAACAAGTCCTTACCCGTACAGGTTTTGTCAGCACTGTTGAAAAAATAATTTTATCAATTATTGCTCACAGGAGTTTAATCCCTTCACGTAGAATTTAATCCCTTTATGCATCTGTAGGCAGCATATCCCCTCCATGTAGTGAGGATAAACAAGCAATAGATCTTTTAGTTTCTTCTGAAGAGTTATGAGCTCCTGTCTGGTCCCCCAGCAGCCCACATGCCCTGAGTGCCAGCACTGTGCCAGCCGCCCGTTGGGGAGCTCAGGGCCACCGCCAGCCAGTTTCTGTCTTGGACATTCTGCTCTGCCCACTAACCTCATCGGTGCTCCTTAGGCTTCTCCTGCCTCTGTAGGAACATTTCTGAGAGCAGCAGTTCAACCTGGAGTAAAATACTCTATAAACTGCTACCAAAGGTAAGCCAAGGTAATCCTTCACAGGATAATTCTAAAATATATTAACTCACGATAAAGTCTTCATATTATATAGCGCTGAGAATCTGTGCTATTGCCAAAAAATGGACAGTTTTTATCAAAAAAATCTTTTCAGATACAAATTAGGCACTCCTATTTTAAACCTTGATTTAGGGGTATCAAAAAGTTATTAAAAGTTCAGGACAACTTCGATCGAACTTGTGTTTGCTTCATTAACATTTGTTCCACTACTGAGGGAAAGGAAGGAGTTCTTTTGAATTACTGTGTAAGCAGAGTTTTATCGAATTGTCTGCCTCAGAATGTGCTGATTGGGGGGGAGATTTTAACTACACTATCTATTATGCCAAAGACAGGAACCATTTAGAGTCTCATCCTCCATCTGTAAAAGAATTGTCCTCTCTTACACATTTATGATTTAACTGATGTGGTAGAGGAATTTTAATCCGTAAAATAGGCAATATACATGACTCAGTACAAATGCTAACCTTCTTTAGAGCATGGCAAGATAAGTTTTGCACTTCTCAAAAGCATTTAAATCTGTTAAAAATGAGCGATATTAATTCTAACAGCTTTTCTTTTCCTGATCACAGTTTAGTTGTTCTTAATATTGTTTCATCTTCCTTAGAACTGTTAACATGTATGAGAGTCTTATGACACGCATTTTTAAAATTCTTGCTCTACCTGAAATAAATGCGAATGCTTTCAGACAGAAAAAATGTGTTTTCAAGACCCCAATTTGTGTTTAAAAATCAATTCTAATTTAACCTGTTTGTATTCTCATTTGGCTCAAGCTATTTTACACCATTCTGATATGAAAAGCAAGCCTTAGGGCCATGTAAAATAAATAAAAATTCAAGGCCATGCATAAGTGCTTTGCTGAATCAAGCCTCAATTACTAAACCATTACAGTAATATCATGATACTGTATTACAAACCCATCATAGTTGCTTCCAGATATCTATGCTTAAATTCCAAACATTACAAGGTCATATCTCTAAAAAGTGATAAGAAATTAGCTTCTGTTTCAGTCATGTTAAATTATATAAATTAGTAATACAGTAATTAGATTATTTAAACAAATAAAACAAAAAAAGCAAACAAATAAGAACATTCTCCCTTTTAGACGGTGATCTCAGATGCTTGCTAGCACCTTCTTAAAATTTAAAAGAATGTGAAAGGCTGAATGGAGGCTATTAGCGTTTCCACAGGTCACACAAACTTTATATTGTAAGCTTGGTCAAGTTCAATAATGGAGAGTGGACTCATGGAGAGATACTGAGGGACCGTTCAGTACTTCTGTTATGCCACAAAGGAAAGAACACATGCATTTAATTTTATGATTTTACAAAGTTGTGCACTATGGACTAATGTAGGAATTTATCCTCTTACCTGGAAAGAGATTAACTGAAAATGGCAGAACAGGAGAAAGATATATGAAAGAATCACAAAGGATTTTGGGAACTAATACTATGCATCTGTGAAAAAGGCAAGTGGGTATAGGAGACAAGGTGTTCTCCATAAAGATCAAGAATTAATAATGCTGCGACAAGAAACTCTGGTAAGGCCCTTATAGGAAAATACTATCTACAGAACTAATAATTTCACACGCTTCCTATGTGTGCAAGTGCAAGTACACAAAATCATGTGCACATACACACACACATATCAGAATATCAGATATAAATGAAAAATAGGATATTTCTTCTTTTTTTTTGCTTTTTCCTGAGGCTTGCCATAGAAAAGAAAACGGAAAATTTAGATGAAAACAGAAATGAAAGCACTTCTCTTATAGTTAGTACTAAGGTATTTCTAGAGTATTTTTAAAAGTATTTTATTTGTCTTTAATCTTAAAAAAAATTACATGTCTGAAAAGTATTTTGAATGAAGTTGCTTCATTTAAACTGGTATTTTTGAAGATAAATATTTTGAAATAGGTTTATTTTTGGTACATAAATATATTATGTTGTACAATTTACATTATGATGAATGCATACAAGCACAACATGCCCATTTTGCAGTTTTGTTCTCTCAAAATGTGAGTTTCTTCTATGTCTGTACTGTAATTGTACAAGTCTAATTACTGCAGGCATGTCTCATAAGTCAAGCTTATTGCAGGAAGGCATGGAAAAGGAGGTTAGTTGTTTTTGACAAGACAAAAAGAAACCCAAACCACCTCTGAAACCCTGAGCTTCTTTTTCTGCAGCTTCTTCTCACCAGCAGAGAGAAGGCTCTAGTGCCACGTGGGAAAGGAATGAGGGAATAAGAGGGGCACAAGACATTCTTCTTCTGGCAATGAAGAACCATTGGATTGTCTCAAACCATCTTGCCTATTTTCCAGGTTGACCAAGGAGATTGTGTGTGAATAAAAGGTTTCTTTATCATAATAAAATGAAACAAGAGAAGGAGATAGGACTGTTGCCTATGAAAATAAGGGCTGTTAACATTGTCTTGAAGTAATACAAGAAGTGTCTTGAAGTTATACAAGGTGATGGAGTCTCATTAGGCACATCCTACAATATCCCCAACAGATTTGCTTTAGCTAACATCTTCTTGATCAAAGACAGAGCCATTTCAAAATGGTAATTTGATATAGATTCTATCTTTTAGAACTAGAAAAGACTTTTGATCATCTTTGTTTTGTCTTGCTTTAAACCCCGAAGGTTTCAGTTTAGGTTTCAATTTATGGTGGAAGTACAGGGAAGGGGACATATCTGTTTCTATATTGCTGCACCTATAAAAGCAGAAAATATGATTTCTCTGATTAGGGGATAGCATTCTGCTTCCATCAAAATCTCTGGGAGTTTGGGCATTAGATTTCAATGGAGAAAAATCAAGTCCCTAATAGACTGAAAGCAAAACACCTCTTTGTCAGGAATGCTTTATTTATTGTTCGGAGAAGCCTCATTATACAGGCGAGAGAACTCCGTGCTTTTTTCATTCCTTGCTTCCATCTGCACTTCTCATTCTTGTGGGATTCTAGGAGTTAGAGCAAGAGCTCAAAGACAAAACAACAAAAGACCTGACTGGAACCAAACATTACATAGGGAAGTATTTATCAATGTGAATAGTGTTGAAAGAATCAGTTCCAAAATATTTGCTGAAGGAAATGTAAGATAAGAAAAGTAGTGGCAAAACTAGGGAATAAGTTGACCTGTGGCATGGAGAAAGTTATAAAACAAATGAATAGATCTTCAGCAGCTGAAAATCAATATAAGTCCTTATGAGTTGGAGAGCTCATGCAGGAATTAAAAGGAAGCACAAAGTTTTCATGTATATAACCTAAATTCCAGGGAACTCATTGCCCTTTAAAAGCACACTGCTTGAAAAAATTATGCCAGACAACCCACACCATTCGATACCCTCCACAAAATGAGAAAGTGAGGCAGCACTCTGAGAGTCGATCCAGCAGAGAGAGGGGAACCCTCGAAGGAATCAAGCAGCACTGGGTTGGGGAAAAAAGGGCTTTAGAGAGGGATATTCTGAAATAATCTTCCCTCCATACCAACTTCATGTCCATATAGCCTTCACTGCTTCACAATCCCAGGGCTCGTTTGTTTTCCTGAGACAATCTTCCGGATATGAGTAGAGACCTGATTTTTTCAGTGGATTTCATTTGAACCATACACATGGTTGGATTGACCCTTTATTTCATGCTGACTGTAGTTTGTAAAGGCAAAAACTCCGGTTTTTGAAAATGATTTTATTCAAAAGAGGAGAAAAGTTATACTGTCTCTCTTGGCCAAATAATACTAATGATAATGTGTAATTATTGAAAAACGAATTAAACTCACATTTAAATTACACTTCTTTGGAAGATTGCTGCTGCTGCTGCTGCTACTAGACATATTTCCTGCTTTTTGGTGGGACAGGGGGAGAAAAAGGAAAGTAATTCTTCAATGTTTAAAATGTAATTTGTAAACAGGCTAAATTGCTTGTATTTTGTCTTCCTGTTTCATAATTCTTCTGCATTTGTATTCAAAGACAACTCTTCAATGTCTTACCAGGGGTAAGATTTTGTCATAAAATATTAATAAGGGAAAAACACATATTCTAAAGGAAGGTGCTGGTAACTTTACATCACTGCTCATATAACAATATAATGAAACCATTTGTTAATAATATTAAAATGAGAGCAATCGAACCCAATGATGACTGAAAATGGCCTCAAGCAGAGCTCAAATATTGATTCAGTGGGAAGTTATATCCTCTTCATTATTAAATCTTTCAATAGCAGCTGAAAACACTTACTGCTTTGGTAAATTAGCCAGGGCAGGACGAGCATGATCAAAAAAACCCTGAAAAAAATAAAAAAATACTGACTTGCTTCCTATAATGAAGTATAATTTAAATAAAAGATTTATCATTTTACTATTTTATCGTATTGAGAACGCATTCTTCTGACTAAGAGAAAAAGAAGTCTAAATCAAAAATTCTAACCTTTAAAAGTCCCTTTCCCAAAGGCAAGCTTGGATTTCTCAGTTGATCTACATTACAGCAAGCTTGGCAGAAGATCTGTTTGCACTGGCAGAAGAACTAGTGGTATATTTTGCTACCTTTTGCTTGAGCTATGTCAGAACAACTGGTTGCTTGCTGGCATACCATTGTCAACACAAGAGTTTTGCAGAAAAGTGATCCTGTTTTTATACTAAGATCATTTTAAAGTGAAAACTGGACTATTGCACTGCACTGCACTGCAAGGTATGTGTGTACCTTTTCACCCCAAAGGAGATGTGAATGAGACTAAATGCAAGCAATCATTCAGAAGATAAGTAGATTATAATAGATTGATAAATTAATGTTTTTCTTACAACTTAGATTATGTGTGAGAAACAGCGTTTGTTACCCTGTTTGGTTGGTTGTTTTTTTCTTGGTTTGTTTTGCTTTTTAAATGTCCAGCCTCTACTGAACCTTTGTAAAGTCTTGGCTTGTATGAATCTCTCAGAGCAAGGAGTTACACAAGAAAGATTTAATGTGGAGTGAAATAGATTTTATGTTTCATTAGTTTGTATTTCTCATATTTCTATTTCAATGCATGTTCTATTCTATTATTGTTATAAGAAAAGATCACACCATTTCCAACTCTGCATTACCTATACTGTTGATTATTTTGTATATCTTCATCCAAATTCCCCTTACTTGTCTTCTGTGTAAAGCACACAAGGCAGATTAGGGAGTTTTTCTTTACATCAACTTTTCCAAAGCACTCATGAGAAATTATAGTTGGCCATTTCCAACTGCAGTTATTTCTGCCACAGTCTTAGGGATTCCTTTAGTGAATAACATTGTTCACAAATTTTATAGAGACAGAAATGAACAACCATGTTTCCAAAACAGCTTCATTTAGTTCTTTAATTAAAAGTAAACTCTATAGTCCTTTTTATTTATTAACTGGCATTCATGTTTTAATATCTTCCTACAGCATATCTACTCAGTAATTTTCTTGAGAAACCGAATAGAAACATGAACATAGAGGGGTTATTTACATACTGTGCGTTAAATATTGAACACATTCTTATTTACTTTGTCAGTTTGATTAAACTGTGGCTGTCATCTGTCTGCTAGACAGAAAACCCTGGTATCCTAACTTGAAAAATATGCTCATCATAAGTGGACAAGTAGTGTTTCTCCCTAAACCATTTAGAGTCAGATTCTTACAGAGCCCAGAGCTGATGTTTGCAATCATCCTCAGATGTCTGTTCTTTTTTGGGAAAGATGTTGGTTAATGGAAAGAAACACAAAGCAGTTCTACATTCTGCTGAGGAAATAAAATGGATGGGCTCTCTGGCATGCTGTATCTAAAGAGTTGAAGAAATAGGGGCAGCAGCAGCAGACTGATTTCAAAATGTATATTAAATACTAATTTGTGTCAGGATATTTTATCTCCTTCTTCTCCTGCTCCCCATAATCTTTTTTTCACAGCATGCTCACACAGCAGAAGATAATAATTAAGCTACTGTGCATTGTCTGTCACTGGCACACATTAGAAAATTATGAAATAAGACTGAAGAATAGCCAAAATTAACTTTTAGAAACTCAGTATTTGTATTAGTTTTCTGTGAATTTAGGTCATTTAAAAGGTGACACTTTATTAAGGCTGGACAGAGAACAGTAATTTTTCTTTTGCAAATGATTCAGAAGTTTTGAAATTTGTTTTCTTCCCAACTTGAAACAGATATTTTTCTCCTGTGAAAGGAAATCTGATATTCAAAATATATGTTTTAAATCAGCCCATTCTGACCATTTGAAAATAAATTATTTGTGATACATTGAAAGAGAGCCAGAGACCCTCAACGGAGAAGTTTACCAGCTTGTATCCTCAGAACTACTCAGACTGCAGTATTTTTAACTCAAGTGGATTGCACTGAGAGATAGATGTTGGAAGTCCTGGGATTCCCAGCTGAGCCTAAGTTTTTCTGGAAAAATATCCAGGAATAATAAATCATGGAAATCCAGGGAGGAAAAGAACAAAGTCTATTTGAGAAGAGGTGAAATAGGCTAATTAGCTTGTTGATTATCTCCCAAAAATGGTCTTGTCAACGTTTCTTTTCCTCTTTCAGACTGCTCCTTTTCCCCCACATCTGCCTGGAGCGTCCTTCCTGCTAGGCTGTGGGCAAGCTGAAAGCTTCAATACTACTTTTGGTGGTGGTTGGAATGACTGAAGTGTCCCTAGGGGCATCCCAGTTTTTAGAGCCCATAGGCAGGATTCTGCAGTGATCCAACATGTTCACAATGTTTGTTTCAAATTGTGGTTGAAATTCAGCAATCTATAATGAATGTATTTCAACAAATTAAAATTTCAATGACAAATGTAATTTTTTTCCTGTCTCCTCTGCAAATTCTGTGTTTTCTCCATCTTTTCATACGTTGTAATCCACGATAATGCTGATTCCTTAAAAGTATGTTTACATGGTTTTCACTGTATACCACATAAAAATGCAGTCAACAAAGTCTTCACTACTGAATAGTTAATCCAACATTTGAGCATCTCCATGTATGTATTTAAAACAGATCTGTAAGGAAGGAACCCACTTTTGCTTTCACAGACAACAAACTGAGGCACAAAAAATAACATGCTCTTACTCATGTAAATCTTACTGAAAATTAATTCTAACTAAGGATGAATCTTAATTTTCTATTGCTTAACTAACAATCTGAGCTGTAAACCATCCTCATTTTGTAATGCTGCAGAAAGTTCTAGGATTAAATTCCCGGTGCTCAGAGCATTCAGAAACTCTAGGTTAGATTATCAGATAGCTTTTGGAGTTTTGGCATGGTTTCCCAGTTCTGAACAAAGAAGAGAAATGGCTTTATAGTCACTTAAGGACATCATACAGTATTCTGTAAAGTTAATTTTACAATCCCTCAATACTAGAAGGAAAGGTTGACATGTAGGATTTCAAAATGAAATGTCCTTTGAAAAGAAATGTTTGAATCATGGGAGTGACTTTGCGTTGTGGATGCTTATCCTGGTTTCCAGGATGATAGACATCTGCTTGTATTTTGTGCTTAGTACCGGAGAAGACAGGGTGAAGATGGAGGGTAAGTAGTTTAGGCTGTCCTGGGGAACACTATGCTTGTAGTGTTTGCTAAAGAAACAAAATGTGCTGTGCTGTAGGAACCTGAAATACAAACAGTTTCCCCTTAAGTGTAGCAGTGGGTATTGACACCGATTTGAGCTGCTATAACACCATGATGTTAAAGATTTATCTGGGCCTTGATTTCCATGTGTGAGCACAGAAGCGTTTTCTTTTGTTTCTCGTTTTCTCTTCGTAGCTCATTTGTAAGTATTATGGATAATGACCAAACAAGATGCCAAACTCTTAGCTCATTGTCTGTGTTCATTGTTTCGTAATTATATATGAAAGCTAAAATCGTGGTTAGAGACTGCAATACTCTGTTATCAGTGCAACAAAACACAGGAGGGAGATTTATAGCATGCATGGTGTTACAAATTACCTACACATGAAAAGAAGTAGAAATAGCTTATAGTGGGACTAGCTATTACGTGTACAGATATTCTTTCATAGCTAGGTTCTCAGACAGGGCTATCCACCATAGTTCAAAGCCATCATCCACCAGTGCATTAGTCACTTTCACATTTGTCATATGTTCATGGTCTTTTCTCTCTCCTGAGAAAAGTATGAGCAGTGCATGTTTTGGTTTTAAAGAATCTGCCATAGATACAAAAACATTTGAATTCATTTTTCTCCAACTGTTCTTGGAAAAGAAACCATCATGTTTATACAATACAGGACAGACTTGGCAACTATTACATGGATGGTGCCTTCCCACAGATCATACAGTGCCTCAATCTATTAATGACCTAAACTCCATGCAGCAGTGCCCTTGGAAAACTTCTGTTGCTAGCAAATGTTGAATCAGAAATACTCCCAAAACAAATCTGTTGTAGATTAACTTAATTATCTGAAGCTTCTAAGAGCTTGGGGATTTGCAATGAAGTATTTAAAAAGCTGAAAAACAAGAACTGAGTAAAAAATGAGCACATCTTCCAATCTGAGCAATGAACAACTCTTGGTCATTCAAGTCTCATGTACGTATGGCTAGCAAGGATGTTAACATAATATATATTACAGGCTGACATAGAGTGATTTACTTTTTACCATAGGCAGTAAAAAAATCCCAGGGTCAAATCCTGGTTCCCTAAAGTCAAGGAGAGTTTTTATATTTCATTTAGTGGTCATGAGCATTTGCTTCCAGTCTCTGCACCATCATTTATAGCCTTCCATTCAATGCCTATGCCATTTCCATTGATTTTACAATAGGACTTTTTCCATTTTCTTAATAAACTAAAATATGTACCAATATCAAATAACTCCCCCAGTATCTATGCTGCATGTTTATGTTGTCTAAGTCTACATTTATGTTGTAACTCATTGCCTCTCCCTATACAGCTGGCGATGACTGGAGACCTAGCATGCTAAAACAAGTTGGAGCTCCATTTTACGCCCAACGTGGACAGACTGTGGGATATCTTCCCAGCTAAAATCAGTGCCATGAATGGGGGTCATAACTGGCACAGAGAAGGTAATAAGGAATTGTATTTCACTTACTTCTAGTATAATGAGAAGCAGTATAATGACAAACAAGAGAAGAATCATTCATGTACCCATCTGGGATGTGCAACCAAAAGAAGGATCTCTCAGTTAAGCAGGTACCCATCACCTGATGTGATACAATCAGGTTGCTTTTTTCTTCCTTGTGAGAACACTAGAATTGCCATACTTTCATAATTTGTGTCTCAATACTTATCTTCCCTCAAAAGAATTAGTCCCTGAAAATAAGTCCAAAAAATCCTGCAAGGTCAGGTTATCATGCTCTCATAACCCCTATCAAATTCTGGGTAAATAGCTCCAAATAAAAGCAGTGGGAAAAAGAAAGTTACATTTATGGGATCAGAAGCAAGGAAATTTTTAAGGCGAGGAATTTGGAATAAACCTTCCATTGTAATACTTCACTCCATAACCTACGCTTAAGTAAGATCATGGGGCAGAGAGGCAAGTTAACCTACAAGAAAATAACAATAACCAGTGGTTTGGGGAATGTTGTGTTGGGCCTGTTGGACCTTTTGGGGATTTTCTGTATTGTAGAGGGGACTAATGGGGTGGTTATCTTTCTATCTGAACAATATTTCATGGAAGAAAAAGAGGGTTTTGGAATATATGCATTTTCTGAATTGGTCTCTATCATGCACTTTAATTCTCACTGTATTTCTCTAACAGTCATGCCCTATCTTTGTGAATGACAAAGGCCATTAGTCGAACAACCATAACAATTCATTACCATAATTAAGGAGACTATTTAATATGTCAAAGTCTAAATTTCCTAATAGATCTAATTAACATAGTGTTTTGCATTCCTTGAAAATTCACAGTATCCCTCCAGCACGAGGTAGCTGACCTGACCAAAAGATGGAGAAGGATTTTCTGATGTTAATTTTTGAATAGTCACAAAAGTGATCTTGATAACCCATTCCATCTCTCACTGCCCATCCATTAGTACTGATTTTATCATCTCTGTTTTATACCACCTTCTTTTGGAACAATGGGGAAGTAAGAAATCAGTACTCTACCCTGGAGAGTAGAGTATTTCTTCTCATCCACTAGGATTTGTACATTTCAGGGATATCTGTTGCACTCTTCCTTCTCCTAAACAGCAAGTGGCACAGTCCTAACCTGATCATTATGAATGTTTCATACGTAAAATACCATAATGAGATAGCAGTTTATCATATTCTTTCGACCCACACACCCAGCCCTCACTTATCATGAAGATCCTGCATGAACCTCCTGCTCCTATAGTCAGGATTCAACTTCTCTCTTGATACTTGTGAAAATTTATACAAACAAATATACATGTGTTATGTTTGTGTGTTTGTGTAGTTTATGGCACAGCTTCAGTTTAAGCTGAAGGAAGCTTAAAAAGAGACACCAGAGAAAATCTTTAGGTCTGAAAAATCCAAAGTCAAAATATTTTCATTTATTTTACACAAATGTGTTATTTTAAGCAATCTCCTGATTTTGACATTGAAGTACTTTGAGTGAAGTATATTGAACTCTCTGAATATGCCTGCACTGGCCTCCTCTTGAAGTGGGACCAGAACGCTTACAAAATCATTTGTACTACAAAAGAAAGAGCCTAGCCAGCACCTGCCTCACTTCTTTGTCCAAACACCTGACTATATCTTTATTTCACAATCCTCTGAGCTGATGCTCATCCACAAATTGAAGGTGTTTATAATAAAAAACACTTTGCATCTCTATAGTGCTGCGCATCTGGTGATCTCAAAATGCAGCAAAACATTAATTAAGCCTCAGAAGTTGTTGGAGGATAATGAAGCTAAATATATTTCCTTAGTAATGAACGTTTCCTTTATTTCACACTCAGATGTGGATGGGTCCACTTAAGCTAATATTTTAGACAATTTTTTCCTGCATTCCATTCTTGGATAAACTCTTTTTGTCTATATAAATGCATCGGTTAGTATGGAATTGCATATGAGAAACATTAACAGCAGAGGGAAAGTCTATTTTCTTTCTTACAGAAAGGGGACTTCCCAACCACCTCCTTCACAACCCCAGTTTTATTGGCTTCATCTAAGTCTTTTTACCTTTTCTACATTGATTAGAAACATGCTTGCCCTTCATCTTTGGCATCTATTGAAAGAAAAGATTTTATTCACAGTACTAAAGAAGAAAATGAGAAAGCAATAATCCTGACACAAGCCAGTTTAGCCCACATTTCACCCAGGTGGTTTATGCCAGGAGCTGCCCATCCAAAGCAAAGTCTCATGTGCATGTAAGTCTGCAATCTGTTAAAAGTTGAATTCTCTTTTCTTTGAAACTGAAATTGTAGCTATTTGGAAATATTACTTAAATGAGCTAGAAATGCTTATAAAATTATTCACTGCTGTAAAAGGATGATCAAGTAAGAGCTGATATGGAGCTCCCAGCAAAAGACATAGTTCAAAAGTCCAGTCCAAAGGGAAAGAAACAAGATCAAAATGTCTGGAATTGTTCAGCTCCCCGACAAATGCAGGCCCTGTCCAGAAAACAGGGTCTTCTCAATGCAGGGCTCAAAATATTTGCACCCACGTGGTAGGTATCAATCACTTCCAAGTTTCATACCCAGTTTTGGGGAAAGTGGTTTTGTTTTTTATTTCTTCTGTAAACCTAAGCCACGTTTTCTCAATTTGAGCCAAAAATTTGCCTGAAAGCCTGCACTGGTACTTTTAGAATACGGTCTTGAAAGAACATCATGTTTAGCAATATCAAAGAAGCTTCAGGTCACCTCTGCTATGTCAATTTATGCCAATTCACCAAGAAACACTGCACACAACAGCATCTGTTTGCTCTGCTCAGAGTCAGTTAGGAGATAAGGCATTGGTTGGGATACTGAAGGTGATTGATAGAGATCACACAGGCTTAGTTCAGGGACTCCAGCCAGCTTTAAGTGACAGAAATGCTCTCAACATTATCCACTCAACACAATCCTTTAAAGGACTGTAATTGTTTTGCTCTATAGACAACAGGAGAACTTACATCTAAAGCTGTTTGGGTCTTCTTATTGTCTGTGATGAATACATTGGGATTTTGAACATAAGCAAGAAAAATGAGTTCAGTTTTAAAAAAGGTAAATCTGAGATGCTGGATGACAATGGAATCAGATCCTAACAGAACAACAAAAGCAGCTAACGTTGGGTCTCAATTGTTCTGTTTAAATAAGTATCACTGGTAGGGCAATGTGTAAAATTTAGAACATAGAGAAATAAAAACAGGGGTATTTCACTGACATATTTCAGGGAACAGAACAGATTAAAACAGTTGTTTATTACTTTTCTTTTTATATGCTTGAGGGAGAGTTCAGGCTGAAAAGGACTGGGGAAGGAGGGAAGACAGAAAGTTGTTATGGGAAGAAGTTACACATTACCAGTACTAGGAGACAAAGGGAGGCTGTGGTACCTTTGAAGATATTCATGTTTAAAGGCAATCTTTTTGCAAGCCTCACTTCTTTTGTGTGGATAAATGAATGTTGAGTTGTCCCTTCCACTAGTCCACTTATTAGTTTGTCTTGCTTTAGAATTTTAATTTTTTACTGTGATGGATATAAGGGCATAATTTGTCTACAAAAAAGGCAAACAGAAGGATGGCACATACTTTTGAAGCAGATGATAATAAAAATGATCTAAGAAAAAATGGGGATGTGGTATGTAAGTATCAGTGCCACATCAGTGGAAATCTCACTGTGTAAACAGAGGAATCTGCTTCAAACCCAGGATCTCTCGTCAGTGCTTGTACGTAAAGATACAGTGTGCGTCTGTGATGTGCTTCATAGCTTTGTGAGTCCCTCAGATGTGTAATGACAATTCACCCTTGAGATCTTGGCTTGGATGAATCATCCAGCTCTTTCTTTTCATTTGCATGTGCAGAACAAGGTACGTTCTTTCTTCGTGTCCATTGCCCTCAGGATTCGCTCTGTAAATGTGCGTCATGCACACTGACAATCTTCTTTATGTCTTTATCTAAAGCCTCTGCTCAGCATATCAGAGCTCACTACAGGGAAGAGAGAAGACCTTGTATTTGCATATTTCTACTGAGTCACAGATTTTTTTCTTCCTGTGGGTCCTTATCTCTTTTCTTCTCCCGCACACAGGCCTGGTGTCTGGTCTCCTTTCCAGTAAGCCATCCCCATCCACAAGTCACCACAGCTTTTCCAAATATATCCTAGCCTAGTGGAAGAGAGGTTTGCTAGGGGCCTGTTGTTCCCTCATGTTCCTGGGCACAAGTAAGGTGTAATGAGGTGTCTGAACTGGACCTGGATCATCCTCTGAGCTCCTCCTTCATGCAGGAAACTGGACCAGTTATGTGTCTTGTCAGCCTGCAGGCCAGCAGAGGGAACAGCTTCCCCCAAAATTCCGGGCACCAGCTGTGTGAGAAGAGCAGGGATAAATCTCAGTGAGAGGAGCAAATTTCCACCAGCAATGTCGGAGGTGTGAGATGTGTCAGTATTTACCCAGAAAAACAGCAAAGACTCACAACCTTTGACATAATTCTCAGGTTTTTTTTTTTTAAGGAATGACTGATAGGAAAGAGAGATGAGACAGACAGACTTATAAATTACAAATGTGTTACTAGATTACAATCCAAGTTAAAGCATAGTGTATGTATTGCAGAGAAGAAACCTGATGGAGGAGAAGGAGAGAAAAAAAAGTCCTTTCTTTGAACTGGTGATAGTTCAACAGCAGGTTGAATTTTCAAGGAAACTTCTGTGAAGAAGGGCTTGAAACTTCCCTTTCTTTGTTATGGGAGCAGATGTTCTGTAGGAACTAGAGTGGACTATTTGCTCTGCCAAATCCTCTGGAGGTCATCATTGCTTCTTTCCATCTTTGCAGTCCCAAGTTACAGATCAGGGATAACTGGAAGTCACAGGGAAGGTACAGGGTTCTGGAATTATCAAGTGAACAATTTTAGTATACAGGAGTAATACCTCGAATTTGCTTTAAAAAAAAAAAAAAAAACACCTGGCAGACTATTACTTTTCTTTTATTTTCTCTATATAAAGGCAAATGCTGAGATGCCATATTGTCATTTCATGAGTCAGAACACACAAAAAGGCTTAAAAAGGAAAAAGATACGATCTGTTTAGAGATCTCTGCCCTTGCTGTTAAATCCTCACTGCCAAGCAAAAAAATATGATAATCAGAAGACTGATGACTATCACCTACTGATAGCAAAGTTACTTTAGCCCACTAAAGGAGATTTTACTAGAAGGTTCAACTGAGATTATAATATGCTCATTTGTGTGAAAGGCTTCCTTTTGGTGCACAGCCTCCCATGCATTTCTGTGCAGTCCCATACTCTCATGTTAATGAATGCTGGCTTGGGAGAGCTGCCCCAGTGAATGTTACACTATTCTCTTTCTAGGGCAGGGATACAAAATCCCTGGGATTATGTGTATAAAAAATTCGTTGAGAATAGGATAATACACAGTAATGAAGGAAGAAAGGGCAAAAGAAAGTCAATCCATGGAGCAATCAATGAAAGAAGGAAGGACATTTCGAGGTCCTGTCTCTTTCTGTTCCTTCTTTTTCCCATTCTTGCATGTGAAACTCCTTTGTAGTTCCTGGGTTTGAACAATTTGTACCTCAGAAAACCAAATATGAGATTTTTAGAAAACATTCCGAACTTTTGTCATGAACACCTCTTTTACAATTTTCTGTTTACTTCTCTTAAGTGGTAACCCATCAAATCAAATTAATCTAATATTTATTTTAAAACTCCCTTATTCTCACATTAATCTATGGTAATTGAAGTTTTCTTCATTAAGCTGTGAGTTTCCATATGCATGGAGTTCAAATTTGTTATACAGCCGGTTTAATGTCCACAAAATAGACAACAGCTTTGTTCAATTTAAGTTAAAGTTTGAACATCTGTTGAAGGAATACATATACAGAATTAAATGCAAATTCCAGGATTTTTTTCCGCTGTAATAAAAATGGATAAATATTTCAATTTCTACAACACATTAGGTCAGCAAACACGTGCCTTTGTTTTATAGGTTACATTGCTAGAGGTCAATGCTAATGAGGCAGGAATAAGATACAAAGACGAACCTCTGTTTTTCTGATGAAAGTTCACCACTTGATTATTGCTGAAATATCTTAGAATTAGTAATTATTATTCTTTTCATTTCCACCTCACAGGGAACTTCACACATTCTTTAAGTGGTTCCCTTGTGTTCTAGGATCATTTCAGAAGTGCACATGAGTTAGCATCATCTTATTGTCTAATTGTTATAACTAATTTTTCCAGTCTGTTTGTGCCTTCCTGTCAAGAAGACAAGCTGTTTTATTTCTTTCCTTTTTGAGGATATTATAACATAAGGAGAAAAACACCAGGCATAATGAAACAGAATTATGTTATAAATCCTCAGAGGGAAATGTATTTTCTCAAAATTCTTGGCACAGAACCTTGCAGAATGACCTAGTTGGTAAGTGGCAAGAGACAAAACGTTAAGTAGCATAGTAAAAACAAAATCCTATCCTAAGGAACAGTAAACTGAAAAAAACTTTGCACTGATCGCTTAGGCATTATCCCCTTCACAATATTTCTTCTGTCTTTCATGCAGATATCTTTAAATCATGGAATGTCTGATTTTATTTTCCAGTGTCCGGTATAGGATTACAACGCATTATCTCTTTTTGGCTTGTTTCATGTTTGTATACTCCCAAACACAGGAGAGTCCTGATCTAGAACCAGTCTGCCCAAAATATATTAAAAAAAAAACAAACATATTAATAATAACGTCTCATAAAGTCTGAAAAAATGTACTTTTCAGTAAGTAATTTAAATACCTCCAGTCATGTAGCTGTGTCCCAAATAATGATGGTGTTTTCATTATACCTATTGCCACAAATTTATTGCTGAATTGTAATTTGACTCCTGCAATGAGACTGTGCATAAAATGATCTCCCATGAATATTCTGCAGGCTGCTTGAAATGCATTTTTAAAATGTCTTTTAAAATGAAAGTGTATTTGGGTTAATTCATCTGTAGGCAATAGAACAGTGGGGGAAATGCAGACATTTCTGATATTTTTCTTTTAAATACCTTTTTAAAATGAGAAATATCCGTGCTTCCCTCTCCAATATCTATAAAAGTCAGTTACAAAAAGAGAATCAAATGTAAGTGAATGATAGAGTGAAGAAAATAAAGGCTACTTACTTATGTGAAGCACTCAGAAAAAGCTCAGATACTCAGCTTGTCCAACAATCCTCCTGGAGGTCCCCATTCTGCTCTTAATAAATGCAGTGGCAAAACTAATGATTTCAAGAACACTGGGGCATAACCAGAACTTGTAAAAAACCTTTGACCTGCAGATGAGTCCACACAGGAGCAGGACACCGTGAAGCATCTTGGCCATGAATAAGTCCAAATCAGAGCAGGTACATCTTGAAGCATCTGTGGCCACAGTTATAGCTGTGCCACAACAGGTATACCTCTGAAGGGATTGTGGCCCAAGGATAAGTCCACGCTGAAAAAGGTACACCTCAAAGCACCAGTGGCTGTGGATAAGTCCATGCTGCAGCAGGTACACCTTGAAGCATCAGCGGCTGTGCATGAGGTCATGCTGGAGCACCTCAAAGAGTGTGGTCATGGATAAGCCTGTGACAGGGGAGGTACACCACTGGAGGAACTGCAGCCATGGGTAAGGCCATGTTGGAGCAAGTTTACTTCTGAAGGGACTGTGGCTGTGGGTAAGGCCACACTGGAGCAGGTGCACTTTAAAACAACTGCGGCTGTGGATAAGCCTATGCCGCAGCAGGTATACCCCTGGAGAGACGGGGTGACACATAGATAAGGCTCCACTTGGAGCAGGTACCCCTAACAGACTGCAGTCTGTGGATAAGTCCAAGCCAAAGCAGGGGCAAGAGGAGAAGCTCATAGCAATGTTAAACCCGATGGTCTGGTCCAAAGGGACCAGGGGTGGAGACTGTAATGGAAATACCTTTAAATTATTGTAACCCATGATTTGAGTTGCATGTTTTAGGAATTACCATAGCAGGAACCGCCTGAACCAATGGAGGACAAGCTTTACAAGAAGCAGTGCAAGTGCAGCAGTGACCCGACCTGAGCTGGCTTTGGTGCCCATTAAGTCCACGCAACACACCACCTCTCCTGTCCTGAGTGACCACCATAACAGATGGAGCCCAAAGTCATGGACTAAATGAACTCAGTGGTCATTTTGTGGACATTTGTGGACATTTCACAGACATTTCACAGGGGTGGTCCATAGTCTAAGGGAATGACATCTGTGTATTTTATCTCAGTATGACTTATGTAGAAAAAGCCAGTCTAAAACAGCTGAAATAAGAAAGTTGTACATAAGCTGTTTATCATTTAGCTTACTCAAACCTCCAAGATACAAATAAGATAAAAGACCAACAGATAATTAACCTTCAGGAAAGCATAAAAAAGGCCAAGGACAATATCACTGAAAATACACAGGATTCTTAATTCCTCCAGGTCAATATATGTCATCTTACTGCTCTCCCAAGCTTCATTAAGAGGATGAACTACGTGATGCAATATTTAAAGGAGTTCTGATTCTCTGAAATATCCTATTGTCTCTCTAGCTTAGTCTTATCACCTCATACTCAACTATTAAAAATTAAAAATCCTGTGGGTGAACACTTCCCTCCCATATGCATATTGTTTTCACAAAGCTTTTCCATAATCTCTGAACTTTTTTGGTATCAGCCCCATAACAGATAACTAGCTTCCACAGAGATTTCTTCTTAGCTAAGATCATAGAGCTTAAGTTTGTCATATTCTACATAACTAAGCCTTCCAGCTAAAGTATATTTATAAAGCTTGAGGCAGGCTAGATCCTTTCTTGTATTGTCAACAGACTCATTAAACATGATCTTCTATTTCTTTTGCAGAGGAAGGCTGGAAAGTCACATGTGATGTACTTTGTCCTTAAATATAATCATACTATCTTTTTAGCATTAGTGATGTAAGAAGTAGAATTTTTATCTTATATATAGCTTTAAAGAAGCACTGCAATAAAACTTCTTGATAAATAGCAATAATTAAAGGAAGAAAGTCCAGAAGGAGGCTACAAAACAAAGGGCAAAATGAAAGGACAGCTTCAGGAAGAATAGAAACTAGGGAATTTTTGTAAAGAAGTCTCTGGCTCGGAGGCAAGAGATTTTTGTTCTATTTCTATCTCTATTGCTGACCAGCTATGTGTGTTAGAAACCTCAGCTGGCTCTTTCCTCTCCTCAGCATAGATCTCAGCATCACGTCGCCCACCTCCTGAGTGAATAATGGTCACTCTCTGCTAAGTGGAATATGAAATTCCCTGCTATCAAGGCACTAGCATTCACCAGGGCAGAACGCAGTAGCAAAATCCAAGGTTGGCTTGTCCTACAGCATCCTTGTATTAATGTTTCTGCGTCTCTTTGAACTTCTGGCAATTCTCAGTTCATGCTGCCCTACATGGACTATAAACAGGGTTACTTGGAAATTTGTCATCTGGGCTTTTTTGATTTCTGTGGCTTAGAAAGGCTGCATCTAAGGACCTCTCTATATAGATATTTACAGCTAGAGACTTGTATGTGAGCTAGGTACATGTGTTCACATTCCAGTCACTAGAGATCTAGTCAACACAGCCTGAAGAACAACTCAGTTCATTGTAAAGTTGGCATCTATACTTGGTTAGTCATAATATCTCATAAAATATCCACAGACCAGAGAAAAAAATACCCATCGCTTCCACAGCCTCTGAACGAGTCTGTCATCTTACCCACCATCTGATCTTCGAGCTGTTTTTCCAGTAGTCAATCAGGTCATATATCTCCAGAGCATTCTGCATCACATCTAAAATAAACGCTGCATGCTATACACTGCACTTTTTTTCTGCTCAAACTCCCCAACCAGTTTAAAGCACAATAATCCATTTACAATAAATGGTTGGCATTTACTTATTGTCTGTTTGGAATAATTTCTTGCCTTTATCAGGTTTATGAAGAGACAGAAAATCCAACCAGCCTTCATGTGTCTTGCACTGTACAACAGCAGGAAGATGGCATTTTTCTTATCTCCAATGTTGTTCTCACTGAAGCACTGACTAAACCTATTTACATATGCCCATAAACATCCATCAATTCTTTACAATAAAACCCCGTTAAACCTTGCAATTTTCTCCTTTGTCTGTAAGCATTTTTTCCTCTTTCAAATATAATTTCAATATATCAAACACCACCTTGTTATAGCCTTTTAAAATAGCTAACCCAGGATTGTCTTGCTCTTTTCACATGGGGAACATAACTAATAGATTGGCTTTAGCAAATCTGTGTATTTCTTTTTAAAGCAACCTTAGACAAATAATATTATATAAATTATTTTCCCTGATTCCCCCTGCAGACCCTTAATAATTGCTTCCTCTTTTAACACCTTCTACAATCTGACAAATAGACCTTCTAAAAATGTCATATTTCCCCCAGGTAAAAATGTGCTTTTCCTTCCTCTGAGATCATAAATAAGAATGTGAAAAAGACTAATGTAAAATAATTTTTTTTCCCAACAAATGTGAAGTTCATCTTGTTCAAATGTTAAAACAGACTGAAGCTGAGAACAGACAAAATAAAAGGTGACTATTTTACCATATGAAAAAAATTTATCTTATAGCCACAGCCTTTACATAAATTAGGGTAATCTGACCTGCTTTCAGATAATAACACAGGTCAAATAATTTCAGGTAACACCTCAGGTATCAAGCTGATTAATCTCACTTAAGCTAGAACATAAGTTTTAGGAAGACATACACTATTGCCCACTGCACAATACTCCACTTGCAAGCTCTTTAAGGCAGAGACCTCCCACTGCTCGGACAGCACTTAGTTCAAGCAAATCTTGGCTAATGCCTAATTTTCCTAGACATTAAGACATAGACCACTACTGGTTTTTACCTAGATAAAAATAAGGTTGTGTTGTCTGTCAGGTTTTTTCAACTCTGACTTCTTATTCAGAATCTACTGATGGTGTATATCCAGAACAGATTGGTCTCCACCCTGAGAACCCAAAACCACCTTTGCTTTGCTTTTCCCCAGAGTCAGGGATATTACTGCTGGATAACTTTTATAGTTACTTCAACATTCACCTAAGCTCCCTTTCATTTTCAGTAATTTCAACCTGATTTGGGAAGAAATTGTGGCTACTTTTGGATAACGTATGCTCATAGATCCCCCAGGATAGCTGACTAAAACAAACAGGCTCTTTCGTATGGCACACTGCTACCAAATAGCAAGACAGAATTTCTTGGAATGAGGGAGAGAGAACGTGTCCTGTGAACACCATGAATTTTCACATTCTCAAGTCACTTTCTTTTTATATGGAAAAAAAGTAAGAAAAGTTATTTTAATCTGCATCATGAATCCAACAAAAAGCTGTGGTCCAAAAATGAGGTAAGAAATGTAATGCACTAAATATTTCATTTAAATATATTCAGAATTGTAGTTTGTTTTTTATTTGGAAACACTTTGTTGTAAGATTTGCTGGATTTAATTTTAAAATTTATGTTCTAGATATTTGACTCTCAGTTGCTTTCCAGGTTTTATTTCTCGAGACAGGCAAAAATTGTTTTTTTGGATCAACTTGTTTTTCAGTTTGGTCAGTGAATTTAAACTTTAGAAATTTTCACAGTGCTAGCTAAACAATGGTTATATTTATAAATAAGGTGTATGAGTTTCTCTATGTGGCAAGAGTAATTGGGAACTGGAAACTATTCTGTATTTGTCAAAATGCTTTCTTGATGTGGTTCACAGGAAGCTAATTCACCTTATGCACGAAACAGGTGGCTCCCATCAATTTTTTGGGAACCTGTCGTGTAAGGATTGTGTACAGTGATTTCAGTTGCAATTGTTTCCTACAACAGAAGCATAAGGCCATAGGAGCTGTAAAATCCATGTCCTGCAGGACTGAATTATCTACATTACAGGAACTTTTTGTAACTCAGAGGAATGCACTCTGCAGAGATGATGTATTTTTAAGTCCAGAGATCTGTATTTGTAGGTTAGCTTTAGATAATTAAGCTCCATAATGTTTATAGTTTTCATACTGAGCAAATACCTGTTTAAATCTGATGGTAACATTAAAGCATAGGTTAGAATTTTCTTATATTGAAATAATATTGTCTTCACAAATTAAGTCTTAATATCATACAATCAAAAACAAAGCATAATAATCTAAAATTCTCTTCTATTCAATGAGTATTTAAAGTGATTACAGGTTTCTTAGCCAATACATTGACCATGCCCACTGCATGACACTAACATATTAGACAAAGAACATTTATTATAGCTTTTTACAAACCCGTGCAACTTTGATTTAAAGTCATGCATTCTAATATGTTTTGACAAGTAAATTGCTTGCCTTTTTTCCGTGATAGCCAACCATATAAATAATGCATGCATAGTAATAGCTAGAGCAATAATGTAAAAGTCATGTAAGGAAACACATACAGCATGTTAATGATAAAGGTGCACTACCCATTTCAAACAGGAAGAAAAATTAAACAACTGTAAAATATATGGAAGAGAAGAGCCCAATCCTTAAAAAACAGTTTTTAAATGACCATGGTAACTGCCAATGAATAATGGAAGGGTATTTATTAAAGGCCATCATAAACAAAGACATTTTTGGCATCCTGAAATTCTTTCTCTTCTTGAGTAAGGATTAAGTCAGCATGCAGAAGCTGAAGCGTGAGGTGTAGCAGAATTTAGGACTGGAATGGTCCTCTCTGATCGCTTAATCAGACCTTTTGCACTACAACATTAGCACTTCACCAAGCATCTTCTCCATAGGAAGCTCTATGGCTTGACTAGGCATGGAGTCCAACAGAAAGGCCTCCAGTCTCCATCTGAAGACCTCAAGAGAATGAGACATCAATAATTTGCCAAAACAGGGACTTACTGGACCAATTAAGTTGGGTAGTCAAATCACTGCTAACGCTGAGAACTAGATGAGAATAAAACTACTTTTAATATACGAAACTTTTATTTTTGTGATCTGTCATCCTTCTTTATAAGTAACCTTTCACATTTTGAACCACTCCTTTTTTCCATACCTTAGTGTCTAGCCATAGAGTCATTGCAAATTATTTAGACTTTAATGATTGCTACAATCAAGTTAGACAAGCACTGCCAATTCAGCCCTTTTCTTCTAGCTACAAATCAGTTGCAAACCTGCCCTTTTGTAGCTGTTACTCACAAGATGTTCACCAAGTACTAGAGTCAAATTCTGAAGTAGTTCCTTTGGACAGATCATGTTCATGGCTAGAAACAGCATTACAATATTACTTTCTGAGAGCTATGGCACTTGCTGACAAAGGATAGAAAATAATTATATACTGTCATAGGCATTTAGAAGATTTTTCCCTTGTTAAGACTTTCAAATTTTTCTTAACATACTGAAACATAATTTGGTGAACATTTGCATGCTTTTCACAGAAAACTGATATGTTTCAGTCAGGTAATTTCTGAAAAGCAGCCAAAACAGAGAATACCCTGTTTTAAGATACGGTATAGGTGTTCAAGTGGACTGCTGTACCTGAGCCTTATCTTCTTTCTGATAGACTCAGATCCCATTTGGACAATGTTTTTCAGAAAAATGCAACCAAATCCAGCTGGAATTCCTTATCCTGAATACAGTTGGGTCATACCAGAGTAAAACCAAGAAGGAGATAAAGATGCCACATTTCTCAGTTATCAGAAACACAAGCAGTAAGCAACTCAGCCAATGGTTCCTAGTTTTACAGTTTGTTTTGTCTCATTTGATCCATTTAGAATAATTCAGTTGCTATCAGATTGTATTCCAACCACGGGAATCCAATTCACTCCAAAAAGGTACATTTTCTGCACACTTTTCAAAATTTTTTATGTTTTTTCTTACTCTTAGGAAACACTTGGACTAAATCATATATATAAAAATAAAATTCCATCATTCACACTGTAAGGTGTGTTTTTTATGATACGAATTTTGGTGTCAATTCTTTCCACAATTGGTTCTTTTTAATAAATGAATATAAAGGAAAGTGGTTTAAAATGCAATTATTATTTAAATAACACCACAGATGCAGAGATATCATCTTTTGTTTTGTATTTTTAGTATCTGCCAGTATTCGTTTCTGATCAGTTTATCAGCGTGTAATTTAAATGCTCATATCTTCCCAGACAAACTGTATGATTAGCCACCTAAACACCCTCATTTTGTTCTTTTAAACAACTGCTATAAAGAGCAACTCTTTGGTATATCAGCAAATTATTTGAACATGAATTATGCAATATGTGTTCTGCAGTTATAAATAATCAGAAAGAACTGATAGGAATGTTTAAAATATATAATTTTATTGAAATCATGTTGAAACACACATACAGCATGTTAGTCATAATAACGCTATTTTAGTAGAAAGATTGCCTATGCATTGAAAACAGGTAACCTGTCCTTCCCTCTGTCCACTTCTTCTTCCAATGGGCAAGAAGCAGGATGGAAGTTCAAAAAGGCTCTTACCTGGAATAGCCATACATGGATCTAACCTATGGTACCAAAGTGAAAGAACAGAAGACTATGTGATTGTTCTCAGAAGAATTAAATCTCAGAGTTTTATAAACATCATAAATATGCTTTCTGAAAGTATTTACTACCTTCTGTCAACCTTTGACCATAAGCAGTTTGTGTGTATGTATTTTCATTCTTTCCTTCTCTGGATTCTCCTGAAATGTTCATTTTAACATCATCAACTCTGCAGGTATCTTCATTTAATATTTATATTATTAGAGTATCTTGTTGGCTATGTCTACAGCAGCACTTTTCCCACGCTAAATTTTTGACTTTTGCTAGCTTTAGAATTAATGGAAATAATCAGACAGTGGAATTCATTGTTGTCATGTTGTGGCCATATCAGGGGGCCATTTGTACTCTAATCATTACATGGTCTAATGTGCAAAAAACATTTTTTCTTGATACTTTCAACAATAGAACTCATCATGCAGCTACCTCAGCTTAACAAGATTTCTGTTTTGGATAATAGTGAAAGCAAGTGAGCTCTTAACACATTGAGTTAAGTTATTAAGATTTTTTTAGTTATTAAGATTTTCTCTTCATCTAGTGCTAAGATTTTCTATGTACTTTTATGAATGAGAACTTATTTTTGCAATGCAGGCAAGATTTGCTCATTGCCTATTTGCCAGAAATGCCTGAACAAAGTGGGGAGTTTCAAAAGAGAGTTTATTGGTGTCTAGTAAAAAACTTGTAGCTTGGCAAGTTGAAAATTTTTTTTTTTTGCAGGGGTCTCTTGACTAGTGACAGCAGAACTGAACACTGCTGGAAACTTTTTGTTTTTTCTAATTAAGTTAAAATTAAAATGACAAATGGAAGCTCAAAGATTTTTTTAACATAGTGAAGATATTTCAAATTTTGTGATGTGGCCCTTGAGCTCCCCAAAGCAAAATACTTTTAGATAATATTCCTAAAAATAGAAGACCTGGCAGTGAGATGAGAAGCAGGTGCTGAATTCTCTTAGGACTGAGGACCACAGTTGGATCAGAGACTACTGGAAACCACTCAGACATTAGCAGGATGGGCTCTGAACCAATGGAGAAGTTTGGATTTTAGAGGAATCAAAATAGTGGCCAAACCTGCTTGCTGTCGATGTCAAATAACCAACAAAATGCTTATTTTCTTGCCACCTGCTATAGCATAGCTGAGATCAACTGAATTGTATTTAAATGATGTTTCTGATAACAATTATTTAACATTCTAAAGGTCTGAGAACATATGTGAAGCCAATTGGCCAGAAAATGAAAATTGCAGCATGGCCAAAAGGTTTTATTGCGATTACAAACCAGTGATCGCAAAATGTTCTTCTTAAAGTAGCAAAGCCCTTAGGAGGTGTTTAAGAAGCCTCCCGTTACTTGGCAAATCGGGGGGAAAAAGAACAAAAGAAAGAAAACAAACTCAACAGGCATAAGAGGAACAAAATTTCCATATCAATCTGCTGAAGTAATGGAGGGGATGGAAAACCTCAGGAGATCAAACTGAGCTTACTGTACCAGGGAAGAGAAAAACAGAGTACATTTTGGGTAACATCTGTGGAGGAAGAAAAAGAATGGAGAAAAACATCTTTTCCTACAGAATGCACAGAGCCCTCTGAAAAACAGACATTGTCACATCCATGGTGCCTGTGCTTTAGAAATGTGCAGAAACTGTGCTAGTTTTGTTCGGAGAAGACTGTTCAGAACCTAAAATTATTACAGAGGTGTGTATCTGAGTTGATAAATCCTGCTAGATTATTTTACGCCCAAATTACTTTCTCAATACAGTATTATGATGTGGCTTTTTGGAGAATTTCTGATTACATACCACAAAAAACTATGATGAACTTTATTGCATTTGACACATTATGGTTTTCATTCCCATTAAGTCTTTTAGCATAAGGGATTGGTTTAGGATTGTGGCTGAGATACAGCTCTGAAGAAAGCAGCCTTATAAAATTCGAGCTGATTCGAGGTTGCAAAGCAAGCATGAATGATAGTAACATGAATGATACATTTCAGAGGGGAAACAGAATTTGTGCGGACAGTTTGGCCTTGTCTTGGAAGAAAGGTAGTCAGTGGATTTGCAGTGTCCATTTAGAGCAGGCAGTAAATTCTTAAAAATACTGCACCAGGGAAGTCCATTCTGATAGCAATAGCATGGCTTTATTTATTATTATCCACCTTGGGGAAATTAAGGGCATGAGTCAAGCCCACGAGGAACTGAGTCACTGCTGCTGAGAAATCTAGGGGTTTCTGTGGTAGAGCTTAGACAACTATGTTACTCATCTTGACCGAACTTTGTAGTACAACTGTCTGACAAAATTCACCCTAGTATGCAATAGATTTCACTGAATGAAGCTGCTTGCCCAATGAGGAGAGCTGTTAGAAAGCTTCTTTAAAGCTGATACAAAATTCTGTGAAAGCTTTAACCAAGCTTTCTCCTTATCAGCTGGTAAAATAATAAAATTCATACATCTGCATAACCTCCTTATATTAATCCATATACTAAAATATTAATTTTAAGTATTACTATGAGTGCTGTTATGAAAGCTGCCCCTCTCTTGTTCTCGAGGATTTGAATAGGAACTGTATTACCAGAATGCTTAGCTTTACTATGAAAATCTGGCAGCAGGTGAACTCTTTTGATGTTTTGATAATTGTTAAGCTATACCACAGCTGAAACTAACACATTCTTTTGGGGATAATAACATAAAATTCTGTGTTATTGATTGCTTATAATTTCTGTAAACTAATAGCGCTCAGCCAGCATGGTCCATTGAACAGTTTCTAAAAAGTAGCTCTGACACTGAAACAACAAGAAAACAACAATCATAGTCAAAACT
>NW_009196957.1:11216-11797 GCF_000690835.1 Fulmarus glacialis | reverse complement strand
CACTCATCTTGGTGTCATCTGCAGACTTGCCAAGGGTGCACTCAATCCCACTGTCTATGTCACTGATTAAGATATTAAATAGTACTGGTCCCAATATGGACCCCTGAGGGACACCACTTGTCACCGACCTCCATCTGGACATTGAGCCGTTGACCAATACCCTCTGCATGCGACCATGCAACCAATTCCTCATCCACCAAACAGTCCACCCATCAAATGTCTCTCCACTTTAGAGACAAGGATGTTGTGGGGGACCATGTCAAAGGCCTTACAGAAGTCCAGATAGATCGCATCCGTAGCGCTTCCCTTGTCCACTGATGTAGTCCCTCCATCATAGAACTAGGTTGGTCAGGTAGGACTTGCCCTTGGTGAAACCATGCTGGCTGTCTCAAATCACCTCCCTGTCCTCCATGTGCCTTAGCATAGCTTCTAGGAGGATCTGTTCCATGATATTCCCAGGCACAGAGGTGAGGCTGCAGGTCAGTAATTCCCAGGGTCCTCCTTTCTACCCTTTTTAAAAATGGGTGCAATGTTTCCCTTTTTCCAGTCACCAGGTACTTCACCTGACTGCCATGACCTTT
>NW_009196957.1:8756-11122 GCF_000690835.1 Fulmarus glacialis | reverse complement strand
CCATGGAGAGGGGCTTGCCAACTCCATCAGCCAATTCCCTCATGACTCTGGGATGCATCTTGTCAGGTCCCATAGACTTTATGTATGTTCGGTTTTCTCAGGTGGTCACGAACCTGATGTTCTCTTACCGTGGGAGGGAAGTTGTTTCCCCAGTCCCCGTCATGCAGTCCATCCACTAGAGAGGTGTTGGAAGAGAGGTTGCCAGTGAAGACTGAGGCAGAAAAGTTGTTGAGTACCTCAGCCTTCCCCTTGTCCGTTGTTACCAGTTTGCCAGTCGTGTTCATTAGGGCGGGTAGGCTTTCTTTGACCTGCATTTTCTGGCTGGCGTACCTGTAGAAGCCCTTATTATTATTCTTTGCATCCTTTGCCAATTTCAGCTCCAGCTGCGCCTTGGCCTTCCTGACCCCATTGCTACACAACTGGGCAATGTCCCTATACTCTTCCCAGGATACCTGTCCCTGCTTCCACTGCCTGTGCATTTCCTTCTTGCTCTTTAGTTTGACCAGAAGGTCTCAACTCAGCCATGCTGGTCTCTTGCTTTCCTTTTCTGATTTCTTACACCTGGGGATCGAGAGCTCTTGCGTTCTATGGAAAGCGTCCTTAAGGATCTGCCAGCTCTGTTCTGCTCCCTTGTCCCTGAGGGCAGTTTCCCGGGGGTCCTATTGACTAACTGCTTGAACAGCTGGAATTTTGTTTTCCTGAAATTCAGGATCCTGGCTTTACTCTTCGCCTGACTCATATCCCTCCGGACTGCAGACTCCACCAGTGCATGACCACTGCACCCCAGGCTGCCTCCAATCTTGATGTCACCGATTAGCCCACCTGTGTTGGTGACCATCAGGTCCAGTATCGCATCACCTCTGATAGGGCTGTTACCTGGCTTAAGAAGCTACCCTCAATGACTCCTGGATTGCCTACAGCTCACCATGCTACTTTTCCAGCAGATGTTGGGGTGGTTGAAGTCCTCCAGCAGGAGAAGAGCCTGTAAGCACGATGCCTCCTGTAGCTGGAGTAAGAAGGCTTTGTCAATAGGCTCCCCTTGATTGGGTGGCTTGTAGTAGACACCAACCACAAAGTCCCCTTTGTTGCTTTGGTCTCTAATTCTTACCCATAAGCTTTCACCCTGCTTGTGGCTATTCTTCAGAGACAGCTCTTCACACTCTATCCATTTCTTGATGTAGACAGCTCTTCACACTCTATCCATTTCTTGATGTAGACAGCTCTTCACACTCTATCCATTTCTTTCCTCACCTGTCCCTTCTGAACAGCCTGTAGCCATTGATAGCTGCAGTCCAGTCACAGGATTCGTCCCACCAAGTTTCAGTAATGGCAAGGTATCTTCAAGATGTATTACAAAATTAAACTAACAAAACATAGCTTCAGACACAAACATTCAGTGCAATTAAAATGCTTCTTTCTGATTTTGACGTTTCGAAATTTGTTTGGAATCAGTATTATTCAATTCAATTTTGGCCTGATAATTGCCACCAACTACCAAGTGGAGAATGAAGTACAGCCACAAGCTCTTTCTTTTATTTTTGGTCTGACATTTGTTAACATCACTCCTTGGTCTGCATTTCTCAAATGCTTTTTCTCTATTTCAACAAAGATAAACTATTTGTCCTCATCTTCAAGGCCCCTCATGGTCAGTCACAACCCTATTACCATTCTGTGTTGAGAAGTTAGCTCCCATTGCCAAATGTCCCGCATTGGCCTCCCAGTCTTTACATGTTTTCTTCCTTCCCTTTTTATGCTCCTTGTACTTGATAGGAATTCACTGGACACATTTCCAGAAGTACCAAATAATTCCCATTCAGACTCCTTCTTTAAACTCGCTGGAAAACTTTCAAAAAATGAAAGAACTATTTGGCTTTTGTTCTGTTGATATTGCTGGCTATCAATCTGACTAATATTGTTTCTTTACTTTTTTTTATCCCCTCATCTGGCTGTATTCATACACAATTTTGACATGTATTTATTTGTAGGCCATCTGGGATAGTTCCCATCTTTTCTCTTCAGTCTAGAAAATACGTAACAAAATGAAGTCCAAATCTATGTAGGGGTCCCCATATACAATTTGTAGAGTAAAGACAGAATGAAATAAAACTCTAACTTTAATCCAGCAGCACTGCACTTACTGCATGGAATATTTTGAAGTATCAGATACACTGCTTAATGAATCCAGTATGTCTATAAATTTCCCGTGGGTTTCTTCAGGATTTGCCCTAATGCTTTAGAAAGAAATTTGCATGGATTGACTACAACTAACTGTTAATAATAATTTTTTAAAATCTTTATTTTTGTGTGTTGGACACTATAAACTCATTGTAGCATTAAGGTTAAAATTTTGTAATAGAAAGATTTGA
>NW_009196957.1:0-8725 GCF_000690835.1 Fulmarus glacialis | reverse complement strand
TGAACTATGAGATTGTGCAGCCAGGGAAACAAATTATATTCTGGTCCACATCCCTCTGTAAAATAGATGTCATTTAGGAGAAGCCCTTAAAAAGAGATTTCTTAATTGGAAAAACATCCTTTTCAGTCACAAGTGGCTGAGCTGAAGTGTGTCCTCAGAATATCAATATGAGCTGAAGCTATTAAAATGTCATGGTTAACCTTTTTAAAAAGACTAATTTAATTAGAAAATAATAATTAGAGTATTCTTACCAGTAAGAAACGTCTGCCTCAAATGAACTTCCTGTAAACTCTCAATTTCAATGGATAACACTTTGCTGGAAAAGATTCAGCATATGAACAATGAGATTGAGTTTGCAAATACTGTGATTAACTTACAGTTTTTGCTATTGGAGGTGATTGCTGGACCATGCTGGAGGACAGGGACAATTCACTTCCTGATCACACCTAGTAAAATGTTTTTGCACATGTCAGCAGCTCTTAAGCACGATATAAAAAAAAAATCGTAAGACCAATCAATGTTCTTATACGCAGTGTAGTTTCCCTGCTTTTCCTGAAATCAATGAGACACTTTGTGAACTGAAGGAAAAAGGCAGAAAGGCACCCTACAGGGTATTTCTTCATTTAAACCTACATGAGTTAGAGCCTCACTCTAGCTAGCATTTTGCAGGTACATTTTCATCTGGATGAAAATATTACATCCCATGTCAGGGCTGGAGAGATGCTTCCTTTTAGTGCAGGGGCAGCTGGAATAAAAGCAGTCATATTAAGTGGAAATAGATTATCTGAGGCAAATTGTGGGTTTAGGATATAACTATGGTGGCATCCTAACCCGAGCAGTATTTGGAGATCAGCTAATGTAACATCTTGGAAAGATTGCTCAACAGCTTCCATACTTAGAAATAAATGTCAAAAAAAATCTCACTGGATGTGGGACTGGAGAATCACTGTTTAGGAAAAACAACACAGGAGTGTTGTGACAGAACACTTAGGACCAATGATTTTAAAAAGACCCTTTTAAGACACAGAAGGACAGTTTTACTGCTGTTTGCTAGCCAGGGCCAATGAGATCACGAAAGCCAGTCTGCATGGGATGGTACCAGGCTACAGTAGCAGTTAATTTACTTGAAAGGTGTCCTTTGTCCACATTCAGGTTGTTTTTAATTGGATTGATTCTTGGTTGTGGAGTTATCCTGACTGGATGTCACCCGTCTAATCATGGTGGGCAGCCAGAAGTGCCCCTTTCAGTAATGACCATTTTGGCTCCCTATATTCCCTGGGACAGAGGACCTGGCCTTTATTCTGTACTTCATATTCAGCCTTGGTGGGAGAAGGGACATGTGAAAATATACCGCACTCAACCCCTTTCCCCCAGGAAGTCAATTTCTCACTTCAAATGTTTCATGGGATTTCACCCGGAGAGTCATTGGAAGAACCAACAAATTTACACCCCAGAGATCTGGATCCTGCTCCAAAACCCTATGAAAACAGCCACACCAGCTCTGTTGTGGAGGACAGCGTCACACATCATATTACAAAACAAGGAGGGAAGGAAAGGCATGGGCTGGGTTGTCCTAATCTAAGTATGATGGAGCTAAGAGTTTCTCTCTGCCTGAACATCACTGACCTCTCCTCACACAACACAGCTGGTATAGGAATTTCTTCACTGAATTTCTCTGTACTGTGAAATCCCATGGGCATTGCCTGCCCTTGTCAACCAGCTCCTTCCTAGGTTATTCTCATCTTGCTGTCCTTTCTCACTTCAGCAGTCTCCTGACAACTACAAAATGCTGGCACCAGACGGGTTAAAAAATAAAATGCAATCAGATCTTTATACCTCTACACAGAGACACACATTGTGCATTTTACCTTCAGGTACAGAAATCTGATAGAAAAGATACCCTAACTTACAGCTTTGAGAATGCACTCAACCTTCCCTGAAGTTGAGATTTCAAGAAATAAATGGCTCAAATCAGGCTATGGAGACGTGTCAGAAATTATGGCTCTTTTAAGGCATGATTGCGTACTCACCTCTGTAACAATTGCTACAGAATGCAACTAATTTTGCAGCTCTCTTTATGCTGATTTGTCAGTATTATATGAAAGAAATTGGAGCAGAAGTAGGTTTTTAATTCTAACTGAACTTGTATAGCAAAGCAATGTACTCAGGATCGCCACAGTGGCTGCTATTTCCTCTTCTTCCTATGCCACTTGGGAAGACCCTGAATGGTAGCCCTACATATCTCCCTGTTTCACCCCCTGCCTTTTTGAACAGGTCACTTCTGCAACTCAGTGGCCATTTACAACCTGTCCAGGTGTACAGGCAGTGCCGTGGCCTCTGCGCTCTGCCAGCCGCCCGGCACAGCGAGCATCGCCGGCAGTGGCCCCTGCAGCCAGCCAGCTTGCGGGAACAGTGGTTTCCTCATCTGATCAAGCTGGGGGGAGCAAAGGGTTGACTACTGAACTCGACTGGCATTTGACCGTGTTGCTGGGTATCCGAAGCAGCCTCCAACAACTAGAAGCTGCTCTGTGCTGTTCACTTCGCCACTCACTGTTGCTCCAGATTCTTACTCCTTCCTCCTAAATACTTCCAAGCACTCCAGATCAGATTTGTTCCCATCATGTCTCATTCTCTTTCCTGAACTTCATTTTGTAACGGCATTTTCTAATATCCTCACTTTTAAAGTAGACTCTGATCACAGTCTCATCTATCCTTAGTGTTTCATAGTCTTAATTCTGTTGCCTTGACAGCAGCTGCTATATCTAACCCTAGTGCACTCTGGACCTAATCACCGAGTTGTATTAAATGCTTGTGTAAAACACAAGCACATTAGACTCCTCCAAAATCACTGACCACTCCACACTAAAAAGAAAATGCAATTTCAGCTTCAAACATACAGCCTTTGCTACAGGACGCCTGTGCTAGGGGAGAGTAAAGGGGAAGAGCAGGCTTAAAAAGGAGCAGGGAACAGCATCCTTGAAAGATGGGAAGGGAATGTGTGGAGATGCAACACACGTTTAACAGCAGAATAAACCCAGGAGCTGATCTCTCAGCCAGAAACTGTTGAGTGTTACCTGACTGCTCCTGGGCGCTGCATGTTCCCAGGTAGTGGCTGCAGCTAGAGAAGGGGAGTTCTCGTATCAGTGACCATCGCTGTAGCTCTGTGAAGGTTTTTAGAAAAATTCTTCTGTCTTCCCACAGCTCAGCTGCCATTGCTGGCTATCACACTTCTGTGAACATACCCAGTCCTGCCACTCCCTGATGGCTGTCTGCTGGGATATGTGGTTGGACTGCTGAATAGTTCTTTCAAACAAGGGCAAAGCTATACAAATGTCATTATTAACCATAAACTGGCATAACAAAGTGATATGAAGTACATATCAATTCAAAATAACTGAAGTGTTGCTCTTAGCGCAGATAAATGAGTTGATACTTCCTCACTGCGCAAACACAGCCTGAGAGGAGGAACAATTTCTCAGGTGCATCAGTTTAAAATCTTCTCTAAGCAGCGATGTTTTGAACAAGGCTGCACCACAGTAACTACCACATACTGTAGTCATACCTAAGTAAGTTTTATAGCAGATAATTGAGGTTCTTGTAGCAGAGAGCTCAGCAAAGGATATAAAACCCACCTATGAAATCAGAGAAGTACTTGGATAATTAGCAATATTGCTAGCACTTCCCAAGCTCATTAATTTAAAGCTATCTTGGGTATGTCTGTGCTGTAATACAGAAGCAATTACGGACCTTGCATCAGCTGTATGCAACCGGCCTGGTCTTGTGAGGTGTGGATATGTAGCAGTTAAAGCCTACATCTCTGTCTTGCTTACAAACAGATCAGGATTATAGTTCCCCTAAACAGTTGTGCAATTTTATGCATGCTCATACGTCTGCTGAAGACTACAGAATTCTATACAATATTATTAAGCAAGTTTTAACTTATTGTGACAAAATAGGGCTTCAAAAATTCATGAGTTGGCTCTGCACTGCTCAGCACTTGCCATCAGGGCACCAATTTAATAAGATTTCCCCCTTGCCCTAGCACTTGACAATATCAGCCCCCAAACTGCTTCTAGCTTTGTGGGAAATGCAGTCTCAAAGACTTTTCATCACTTTCAATGCTAAAATGGGGATGCGGCAACTTGTTCTTCTGTCCTCTGCCTTAGGAATATGAAGACCTTTTACTAAAGAGCTATGAAAACTCACTCTTCTTCTTCCCTTGCTTTACGAAATTCAGCTTCTTCCCTCTGCGTGCTTCTCTGGGTTGAGTTGCAAAATGCAGCTGTGGCTAGCAGGGTCCTTAGCTCTTCCTAAGAGCTTTTCTGAGATTGCAGTCCTATCATATTCTGCACTTCCAGATTAGACAGACTCTCTGGGGAGTGCAATATTTTCAAGGCTGTCATAGTATTTTATACATTAAATACGATAAATGTATTCACCATACGGTCACTTATCAATCTTGCAATCTCTTGATCACCTCCAGCTCTTGTTGCAGACCATGCATGATATTAATACCACAGAAGACAGATTTAGTAGAAGATGTACTAAGTCCTCCCCAGACAACTTGTGTCAGCATTAGCAGTTCCTGCTGTCCCAGTTACGCATATGCTTAAACACCTTTGTTCACCTCATGCCTCCGTGCTGCAGTTTCCTCCCTAATGCTCTCAAGACTATACTTTCATCTTTTTTCAATGCAAAGCAGGTCATTACCTTGAAAAGCCCTGGTGGTAATTTGAACTCATTGCACAACTGACCACATACGGGTAAAGGTTGCTGGCAAATTACTGGGGTCAAAAAATAGTTGTGAGACTGTGCTACACAGCCTGAAGCAAAAGGTTTAGCAACATGGCACTATTCACAATTGAAAGAGCTATTTTTACCCAGAGATAATGTCCCTTCTGCTTCTACCCTGGAGATAGTTCACATTACTTTGCCATCATTTGTTTTGTTTGGAGGGGTTTATGTTCCATACTCCCGGGATACTTGAACACTGCTCTGCACAAAACACTATTAACAGAAGTTCTGAAGAACTATTCAAAAACCACACAGTTCATGAGCACTTTATGCAGTTATTTACCTTGTACATGGATTCAGACAGAAAACAGGTTTTTGAACAGGAAGGCTGGAGCTATTGGCTATTTTTCTCTTAGCAGAAGAGGGTCAAATAGCTGACTGCCAAGTAAGCGATCTCTTTTAAAGAGCATCTGTGTGTATCAGACATGGAGAATGCTATTGCAAGTTATCCTCATCTGGTCATAGAAAACACAGCTGTAGCAAGTCTTGGCAAGAATGCAGAACTCCACTGCCTGGAAAGGAAATGTAAAACTGCAGTTGGTGGGTTTGAATAAGCAACACAGACCTACAAAGCTCCCACAATGGCTGCTTCAGTTTCACATTGGAAATTACTAGTGTGGCAGAAGCACAGAGGAGCCCAAGTCAAGGACTAGACCCTAACATCAGAAGGGTTGCGGAAGTAGGGATTAAAAACAGAAGCAGTCACTACCTTATTACCACCTTTGCGAAAAGTAAAGATCACAGTGAAAACAGGGAGATGTTGATACGCGCATGTGCACAGCAATAACATCTGCAATGAAAGGCATTTTTTAAACAGATCTAAGAGAGGCATGTAGATTCCTTTGTTAAAAACAACCAAATCAAAACTATCTTTTTACAAAACCTGTCCTTGAAAATATACGTACACCTGCTTGTTACAATCAGTTTGGTTTTTTCCACATTGTGAGTCACATACAAGCTATTCTATCTCCTTGGTATGTGACTTCCTACTTCAACTCATTCTCAAAATAAACTAACATAACAAGTTCCAGGATAAGTGCTGGAATGCAAGGTTTTATTTTTGCAGCTGAAGACTAATACATAATAATACGTACAGAATCTGCACCAGCTCACACTGCAGTGCCCTGGAAAATAGGATCTTCCAAACAGAAATGCTAGCATAGCGCAGCTCTCAATATCTTATAACTTGCGTTGTGATTCTAAGTGGGAAATCCCCTATGGCTCTCTGAAAGAATATATATAATGAACTCAACACATTATTTATGTAAAAACCTATCCTGTTGAATATTCTGCTCTTAGAAGACATGGTTTGCAAAATTAGATTTGCCAATAAAACTCCTTTCCTTCATTGGTAATCAGCAGAGTATCCCAGTCATTCCCTTCAATTTATTAATGACAATGGTGGAGAAGTCTACTATGGAGTAATCTCTGCTCCACAGGATCAGTTAGGGAAATCCATTCAGGGAAAGAAAGAAAAAGGGATTATGCCATGTGCACATAAATTAGAGATAAGGTAAATACTACTTACAATTGAGAATTTGTTAAACAGAATAATCATTGTTTGAAAGTTAAAGAAAGGCTGGTAGCAACAAACAGGCAGGCTTGGGGCATCTTTGAGCGTCACTAAATTAACAGCAGTGCTAAATCATGGTTTTCATGTAATCTTGTTCACCTAGAATCCCTTCTGATGACATCAAACCGGATACCATCACACTTGCAGACACCCATGCAATGACCTCTCTTCCTTCTCCAGAAGGGCAGATATTAGCCTGGTTACATAGAGTAAATATCCACTGATATATTTATCTTTTGAGATGTAAGCTAAGGGGCATGCCACTACTTCTAGATTTATTTAGTAGAAGTAGCCAGGAATTACTCGATATAGTTGTATCTACCATTACAGAGCTTTCCCGTCTTGTTATTGGTCTTGGGACCAGTACTGTTGAATATCTTCATCAATGACACAGGCAGTGGGATCAAGTGCACCCTCAGCAAGTTTGCAGATGACACCAAGCTGAGTGGTGCGATTGACATGCCTGAGGGATGGGATGCCATCCAGAAGGACCTGAACAAGCTCAAGAAGTGGGCCCATGTAAACCTCAGAAGGTTCAACAAGGCCAAGTGCAGGGTCCTGCACCTGGGTTGGCACAACCCCCGGTGTCAATACAGGCTGGGGGATGAAGGGATTGAGAGCAGTCCCACAGAGAAGGACTTGGGGGTACTGGTGGATGAAAAACTGGACAATGTGTGCTCACAGCCCAAAAGGCCAACCGTATCCTGGGCTGCATCAAAAGAAGGGTGGCCAGCAGGTCGGGGGAGGTGATTCTCCACTCTGGTGAGACCCCACTTGGAGTTCTGCGTCCAGCTCTGGAGTCCTCAGCACAGGAAAGACATGGACCTGTTGGAGCTGGTCCAGAGAAGGGCCACAAAAATTATCAGCAGGACGGAAGAATGAAGAAAGGCTGGGAGAGTTGGGGTTATTCAGCCTGGAGAAGAGAAGGCTTTGGGGAGACCTTATTGCGGCCTTCCAGTACTTAAAGGGGGCTTATAAGAAAGACGGGGGCAAACCTTTTACCAGGGCCTGTTGCAACAGGACAAGGGGGAATGGTTTTAAACTGAAAGAGGGGAGTTTTAGACTAGAAATAAGGAAGAAATTTTTTACTATGAGGGTGGTGAAACACTGGAACAAGTTGCCCAGAGAGGTGGTAGATGCCCCATCCCTGGAAACATTGAAGGGCTCTGAGCAACCTGATCTAGTTGAAGACGTCCCTCCTTATTGCAGGGGGGTTGGACTAGATGACCTTTAAAGGTCCCTTCCAACACAAACCATTCTATGATTCTATGATTCTATGGTTATGAATCAGTTTCTCTGCAGTCAAAGGCGTGATGGCAGCTGCTTCAGGCACCAAAATCAAACGAACTGTGGTTTCATGGAGCTCTGCTTTGGTGCCATGTGGATCATTAGCAGAACCATCCCTATGCAAATTTTGCTGTCAACGCTACCTCAGCTTCCAATTAGAGTAAACAGTCGGCTTACAGAAGCTCCTTTCAATAATTCAGTAATGAACTTTAAGTGCAGAACTAACTCCATACTTCTTCTGCAAAGCAGTTTAACATGCATTGAGACTCTACTGACTTCAGAAGATCCTCAGCACATGCTTATGTGTCTCCCGAGCTGTGGCCAGCCCTCCCACTTCTGATCATGTCAAGTCCACAGAATGCGGCTCAGAGCTGTTAGCAGTGTGAAATCTCCAAAGGCAGAGCGTGGCATGGCAACGACAGCAAGCCCGGCTGGTGACACTTTTTTACCTGAGGAAATCTCACTGGTGAGATACTGCCATGAGATTAGAGCTGCAGGACTGTGTCTCCCTGGAAGGGTGGCTCAGCAGGGCTAAATCTTTTCTAAGATGGAGAGTGCAGTATGTTTCAGCACTCACACTTCCTAGTGTGAGGCAGTACAGAAGAAGGATTTAAAATCATCAGCACTTCTGGTGTACTCATTTGCTCGTGCAACTTATTTAATTAAAATTCATATGTTATACTGCAGGTTTACTGAAACTTTACAAAAATTTGATTTTTTTTTCCCCAGGTAGCAATTAAGAATTAGTGACTGAAGCCTACCTGTTACATGTTTTATGATGTTTTTCTAACATGTCTCTCTGTATTAATACTGCAGTTGGTTCCTTATTACAAATTGCTTTGCTCTGTTGCCAAGTACCCTGTGAAAGGTACATGAATCAGCCACAGCAGATCAAAGATACATTTTAAAATTTCCAAAGCAAGTGTAACAGTTTATCAGAATAATCTATTTGTCCTGGTTCTGGCTGGGACAGAGTTAACTTTCTTCCCAGTAGCTTGGGGGGTGTGCTGTGTTTTGGGTTTAGTATGAAAGTGTTGATGGTCCATTGATGCTTTCGTTGTTGTTGGGTGG
>NW_009196956.1:1416-2271 GCF_000690835.1 Fulmarus glacialis | reverse complement strand
TGACACAGATCATGTTCTACCCAGCATCTCCATTTCAGTCAGACAAGACTCTTCCCCCCTCAAAGTCACCCTCCCCATCACACATGCACTACTCGGTACCACTCGCAGGATTGCTGCCACAATACCCAGACATTGCTCCACCACAGTAACATGTCCCAGCTCTAAACCCATGACCCAGCCCTTGGCACATCCTCACCTTCCCTCACAAATGGCACAAAGAACATATGGACAGAGGCAAAGCCACACAGCATCTGGCAGACCCTTCCCAGATGTATGAACTGAATGTTTTTGCCTTTTCAGCAATCTCAGATGGAAACACCACAGAGCTGCACATTTGAGTTCTTAAGGATTCTGTGATTAGAGCTGTGACAGCTCGGATCCCACTCCGCACAGATTTCATCCTTTGAGAGAACCACACCAAATGCCGAAGCATAAGCACGCTCACGATATCATCTGGGTGGGAGAATTTGTACCATAGAAAAAGAGAGTTGGGCTCCTGCTCTGGAGGGTTTGGCATGTACGTGCATGTAATCAAATGAGTAAAGCATGACAAGGGGACACAGCATCTGTACTGAGGCCGACTGTGCAAATGCACAAGTAGGGGAGGTCAAGAGCACAAAGATTATGCCCGCCTCTTCGTGTCCCCTTACAAATCCTGCCTGAGGAGGAGTAAGGAACCATCAAGGCTGTGGAAGCTACTAGAGATGCCCAACACTAGTTTCTGTTTGACTAACAACATTCCACCTCAAAAACAAGTGATTAAAGGCAAGTATGCTAGATGATGTACCAAACAGGAATACTGCAGAAAACAACAGTGCCCTACGATACGCAGAACTTCTGGAGGTCCTGAGAGGT
>NW_009196956.1:0-1405 GCF_000690835.1 Fulmarus glacialis | reverse complement strand
GCAGGCACCCCCATGCGCCGGCCCTCTTCTCCACTGGCATCCTCTATCCCACGCCATGGGAAATGGCATCTCCACAGCTAAGCAGACATTCTCCAGTCCTTCCCCAGTGACACAGACCGTGTTCTACCCAGCATCTCCACTTCCCTTAGGCAAGACTCTCCCTCGCCCAAGGTCACCCTCCCCATGACACATGCCCAGGCCTTTGCATGGCGGCATACAAAGCCACACAGTGTCTGGCAGGCTCTTCCCAGATGCATGAACTTCACCCTGAATCCTCCTGCCTTTTCAGCAATCTCAGGTGGAAACACCACAGAGCTGCACTTCAGAGTTCTTAAAGATTCTCTGATTAGAGCTGTGACAGCTCTGATCCAGTCCGGATTTTATTCCTCGAGAGAACCACACCAAATGCTGAAGCGCAAGCGCACTCACAATATCAACTGGGTGGGAGAATTTCTATGGTAGAAACCCAGGCCTGGGCTGCTGTGCGGGCTTTGGCCTCTACATGCATACATCAGAATGAGCCAGGCATGACAACAGGACACGCGATCTCTACTGAGGCCAACTGTGCAAGTGCACAAGTAGGGGAAGTCGAGCGCACAGAGATTACACCCACCTCCGCATGTGCCCTTACAAATCCTGCCTGAGGACAAAAAAGGAACCATCATGGCAACATCAACGGAGGTGGAAGCTACTATAGATACCCACCACTACACAGGGACAGCAGATTGAAGCACTACCCTCCCACAACACCTTGCCCAAAACAGGAGCAAAAAGGTTCATCCGACAGTACTCAGCAGGCTGCATCTCACCCCCTCTTACCAACACATTCCCTACATCAGGCAGGCAGCAGCACAAGGGACTGCCTCTGGTGGGAGATCTTCATAACCTCAAAAGACATTGTGGGCATTTCAATACCACACACTATCTCAGGACCAGGAAGACCTCCAACTCCACACCCTTGCAGCCTGGGAAACGATCGTGGGCAGGAACACTCTGTCCCCATCCTGCCTCAGCCTTTCCTCTAGGCATCCTCCACTCCCCACTCTGCGACATGCGTTCTCCAGAAAAGCAGACCATCTCCCATTCTTCTTTTCTTACAACATGGCCAATGGTCTTCCTAAGGATTTCCAGTTCCCTCAGACAAGGCTTCCCACTGCTCAAGGTCACCCTTCACACCAGGACATGGCCAGCCCCTACTCAGTGCCACTGACACATTCCCCTCTGCAACATGCCACAGGTTCCTTTCCCACCCCAGGGCTCACTCCAGCTTTTGCGGACCCTTCCATCAACAAGAGCACCAAAGAAAAACATATGGATGGTATCATATAGACCCTGTCCAGCAGACTCTCTACTCTTTCTAAAGGGGATGTCGTAACAGCTCTAAATGGCAATGGCAGTGATTTCA
>NW_009196955.1:577-1132 GCF_000690835.1 Fulmarus glacialis | reverse complement strand
AGTGCTTCGTGTCTGAATCCCCCCAAATGCAGGACTGAGCCGCCCTGAGCTCTAAACTGGCCAAATGAGCCTGGTTTCAAGCCCGCAAAACGCAGGACTTAGTCTGTATTTTGAAGCTCTGAGCCTGGCCAAATGAGCCTGGTTTGAGCTCCTCCAAATACAGGACTTAGTCTCTGTTTTGAAGCTCTGAACCTGGCCAGATGAGCCTGGTTTGAGCTCCTCCAAATACAGGACTTAGTCTCTGTTTTGAAGCTCTGAACCTGGCCAGATGAGCCTGGTTTGAGCTCCTCCAAATACAGGACTTAGTCTCTGTTTTGAAGCTCTGAACCTGGCCAGATGAGCCTGGTTTGAAGCCCCCCAAATGCAGGACTGAGTCTCTCTGAGCTCTAAACTGGCCAAGTGAGCCTGGTTTCAAGCCTGCAAAACGCAGGACTTAATCTCTGTTTTGAAGCTCTGAACCTGGCCAGGTGAGCCTGGTTTGAAGCCCCCCAAATGCAGGACTTAGTCTCTGTTTCTAAGCACTAAACCTGGCCAAATGAGTCTCATTTTGAGACC
>NW_009196955.1:0-262 GCF_000690835.1 Fulmarus glacialis | reverse complement strand
GGAGGCGCCCCCCAAACGCAGGACTGAGTCTCTCTGAGCCCTAAACTGGCCAAATGAGCCTGGTTTCAAGCCCAGAAAAACCAGGACTTAGTTTCTGGCTTTGAGCTGCGAAATGCAGGACTTGGTCTCTGTTTCTGAGCCTGGTTTCAAGCCCTGAACTTGCAGGACTTGGTCTCTGTTTCCCAGACCTGAACACGTCTCACGGCCCCAGCGCCGTGTGCCGGCGCCCCAACCCCCGCTGGGCTCCCAAAACCGGGCCCGG
>NW_009196954.1:52745-100961 GCF_000690835.1 Fulmarus glacialis | reverse complement strand
CCCTCAGCAAGTTTGCAGCTGATACACAGCTAGGAGGAGAGGCTGACACACCAGGTGGCTGTGCTGCCGTTCAGAGGGACCTCCACAGGCTGGAGAAATGGGCCAACAGGAACCCCATCTTGCTAAACAAAGAGAAATGCCAAGTCCTACATGTGGAGAAGAATAGCGCCATGCAGCAGTACTGGCTGGGAAGTGACTGGCTGGAAAGCAGCTTTGCAGAGAAGGCCCTGGGGATCTTGGGGAACAATGAGCTGAACATGACCTAGCAATACACCCTTACAGCAAAGAAGGCCAACAGCCTCCTTGTCTGCATTAGGAGGTTGTTCCTCTCTACTCAGCACTGATGAGACACATCTAGAGTGCTGGGTCCAGATCTGGGATCCCAAGTACAAGATAGACATGGACTTCCTACAGCAAGCCCAGCAAAGAGCCATGAAGATGATTAAGGGGTTGGGGGATCTGACATATGAGGAGAGATTGAGAAAGCAGGGACTGTTCAGCCTGGAGAAGACAAGGCTCAGGGACATCTCTTCGATGTGTATAAGTATCTGATGGGAGAGGGACATTAAAGAAGACAGAGCCAGACTCTTCTCAGTAGTGCCCACTGACAGGACAAGAGGCAAAAGGCACAAAGTAAAACATATGAAATTCTGTCTAAATGTAAGACAAAACTTTTCTACTGTTGGAGTGGTCAAACACTGGAACAGGCTGTCCAGAGAGGTTGTGGAGTCTCCATCCCTGGAGTTATTCAAAACCTGACTGGACATGGTCCTGAGCAACCTGCTCTAGATGACCCTTCTTGGAGCAGGGGGTTGGACTAGATGATCTGCAGAGCTGTCTTCCATCACCAGTTATTCTGTGAGTCTGTGAATCCTGCATTGATCCTTACATAACAGTTTTGTCTTGTGTCTTGATAGGACTCAACTTGCAAGGACAGTAAAGAGAGATTTATCCAGCAAAGCTTCTGGCTTCCAGGAACTCTTCCCTAGCAACTACTCCATCTGAAAATTATCACAATTTTGTTGAGTCCTCGGATGCTTTTATTGTCGTTGTCACAGACAGGAGCACAGGCTCCTATGGACAGCATGGGGGGACAGAGCAGAGACAATGTCTATTTAAAGGTTGGAAAGCATGGATTTCTTTCCTATGACATTTGGTACGTCTGTCACAAGACAGGACTTGGAAGAACAAAATAATATGTTCCAAAAAAGTATGTGTTGGTAATCTGAATTAAAATACTGGAACAGTTCAGACTTTTTAGAGGAAAAAAAGACAGTGAAAGAAGTATTGTTCAACTACAACACTCCTCCTCCCCCAATCCCCTCCCCAATGTTTTTCTAGAGATATCTGATAAAGGAATTAAAGGCAAAAATCCCTAAATGTATTTTAGAAGAATATGTATTAACCTTCACTTATATGTACATTTTCCACAGATATTTTTATAACTCTGGTTTCAAGCACAGACTTGAAAGGATGTTCAGTCTGATTTGTTATTCTGAACTGATAGGAACTCATTAGATTTGGTTTCACCTTCTGGTTTTCAATTTGTTTTTCAATTCTTTTTGTACCACCTGAGTTTTAAGTTCAAACAAACTGAGAGTGAGATTCCCCTCAAATCACTTTTCCCTACTTTAAGACAATCACTGATTTTTACAGGCTTGCAAAACATCCATGAACCCGTGTAGTTTCACCTCTTAGCAAGCAAAGCCTGAATGTTGAAAAGAAATCTGAAAATGGACAAAGTTATGGGGATCCTGACCTGACCCAGTGCTCAGATTAACGTAGTTTTGTTCATTTACCAAGTTATTTCTGTTGTCAATAAAGCTTCACCGCTTTCCTAATCATGCTGACCTAAGCAGATGAAGTGTGGTCCATACTTTTTGTAATGTAAAACTGAAACACTGACTAAACTGAAAAATACATGTTTGCTTCACACCTTCACAACTGCTAGTGGAAGTTAGTGTTCCTATAACTCTGTCAAATCCTAAATTCCTCACATTTAGAAAACAAGTCACTTGAGAGGAAGCTGTTCTGGATACAGCTGGATAAATGTGGTCCTGAGCACAGAAAGGATTTGCCATACAGACAGCTACCCTGTGCACTTCCATTGAGATAAATTATCATGAAAAGGGAAAAAAAAAAGTAGCAGTTGTTTTTAGTTTGGCTCAGGCACTTTAATGGTTGCTGAATAAGCAACTTTTATTAGGTAAGAAATCTGCAGGCATCTCTTCCCCGTTGCCCAGGGAAGAGTTTTATTTGTGTTACCAATAACTACAATTATGTCTTGAAATCTCCAAAGGCAGCAATGGTTTTCTCCCAATGTGTTAACTATGAGCTTTTAAAATTATCTGAGGCCTGAACAAGAGTAGGCATGGACCACTAACCCCTATCCTGAATGTTCAACCTGTCCTGATAGAAGTAATGAATAAGAACAACACAGCATCAGTCAAAGCATAATAGTCAGATTAGGAATATAAACACGCAGACTCATCATCATCAGAGAAACACAGAAAAGGAACCCTTAATGGCTAAAGAAGATCTGTCTAAGAGTAAGTCTGAACTGCAAAATTTCTGCAATTGGAATAAAAAGAGGTTTACATGTGCATTTTTTTTCTTTTAAAAACATGGCAGTCAGTTAGACCTTCCTATTTTTTCAGGGTGAAGAAACTTGAACTTCAGAGAAAGGTTTCTGTGTAGTGCTCATTTGTTTACAATGGGAAGCAACAGGCTTTTCTCATGGGCTCTCAAAAACAAAGTCCTCTGTGAAAGGTTCAGCCATTCTGCCCTGTATCTTCTCCCTCACATTCTCTTACCAATGCATATGACCTCCTTTTGCAGCACCTTGTTGAGCATGGAGGAGGAATACTGGACTGCACAGTGGATCCCAGCCTTCAGGTTGGGGTATTGAAGTGTTGGATGGGGAGGAGAAAGCTAGAGAGAGTCATAAGTCTCAACCTGAGGACCCAAGCTGCTTTTACAGACCTGCAAGCTTCCTGCACTGAAGAAGATACCTGAGAAACCTGAAGCCCTGCTGTGGCATTTGCTTCAGGGCTTCTGGCTGCGGAATGTGCTCAGTGTGTCCTCGCCTTGCCTCATGGGGCTGCTGGCACAGCAGGACCTTTTGGTGGGACCTGCACAGGGGCCTTAGCTCTTTTGGGGTGTCCTTTTGCCTATGGGAATCCTGTCTGCCTGCAAACCCTTCCCTCCAAGGGCAAACTGCATTTCATTATGTTTTGCTATCTATCTGAACTGGTGTGTAAGAGCATGTAGATTGTGAAGAAAATATAAAAACAAAGATGCTGTGCTTCTTCCCTGGCCTGAGGATCTGATGGTCAGGTCACCCATGGTGAAAGCAGTGTAAGAAACAGTGAGCAGCACGGTCTCACTTATAGAGTGCTGAGGTCAGTGCTCAGTAGACCTATTTGTCAACTGGGAGGTAAAAACAAAAGTCAACTGGGAAACTTGTGAAATGGTTGAGAAGATCTTTAAACATATTCAGCAGATGAGGTCTCACAAGAGAGCTGTATTAATATAAAAACTGTAAACTGAAAATACCATTTTCCATTCACTGTTGCCACTCAATAGTAACATGGCAGTGGAAGTTCAGTTTTACAGTACGATAAAGCTGCAGATTAGCAATTAGACAAGAGGGTCATTGTATTGTCTGGCTGCTTCTGCACCACATAACTGAAGTATCCTATAAATAACTAAGCCCATACAAGCAAAATTGTAATAGCACGAATTACAAGCAAAGGTGAAGAATATTTCACATTTTAAACTTAATCTTCAAAGCTGAGTGCAAGAGAACAGGGAGACAGCAAGTAGTGTGATAGTGCGCTCTGGTGGAAGCAGAGCACCATCTGATTCACCAGGCAAAACAGGATCGGTGGTCATGTGAAGTGTTTTCAGTGCAAGGATGATAAAAACAGGAATGCAAGCTGCCAGAAATCGTATACTCTCCAGAACTATTGAATCTGCTGAACTGCAGATAATGGGAGCTGTGAAACACTTTCAGAGGGGAACGGAGTTTGTGGTTAGCCTAGCACTAGCTTGAGTGGGAGAGGAGAGGAGAGGAGAGGAGAGGAGAGGAGAGGACAGGGGGATGTATCATAGATGATAAAGTAAAGTTTAGGCCTATATCTGACAGGATTTTCAAAAGGCATTCCTTCTGAGGTAGGACATCAAAGACCTGGTCATACCATTGCGTTTGGAAGTTGCTTGGTACAAAATCAGAGACTAAGACATAAATATTTCTGTGTTTGTAGCTTCTATTTTCTGTTCTACTTTTAGGTAAATGAATGCAGAACTAGCAACTCCTCTGAGCCTAAGAGAAGACTTAATAGGCAACATATTACCTAATCGTAAAAAGGCCTTACTGTTATTGTTTTAAAAGTATTCATAATTTGCAAGAAAATGCAGAAAGGTGTTAGTCAAAGGTGATGTAAACTCTGTTTACTCTGATCATTTATGGGTAAGCACATCTTTCAAGGTTTCATTAAAAAGCACAACCTTGGTTTTATCAGTAGGAAATATCCCACAGAGATAAACATATGGGATAAACATACAAATAAATAAATCTTAAATTAGATATACATATACATATATAAGTTCTTGGAATTTATTTTGGAGTACTTCATAGCATTAGTGCCTACAGGCAGTGAATGAGATAGCTCAATGCCTCATTACTCTTCAACTCCAAAATACAAAGAAAGATCTTTCCTGTGCCAAAGGGCTTAAATGCTGAGTAGAGAAGAGAAAGGGAGAATAAGCATAAAGTATTATTATCCCCTTTGACAGAGTTGAAATTTAGGTATAAAGAGCCTGAGTCAGCAAAACACATAAGCACATACTCAAGCACATTCGGTTCTTCAAATATTTTTAAGTATTTTGCTGAATGGAAACAGCATTAAGCACATTCCTATCATCCTCATTGGATGAGGGTTGTTTGACTTGTTTACACTCAGGAAGGACTTCTGAGGCAAAATAAGAATTTGCCTGGGAGCAGCCCTTTCTAGACCTAGTATCCTAAACCCCTTAAATTGGAAGTTTTAGTCACCCAAGGCAACCTATGCAGCCTATGCAGAGTGAGTAACTGGATTTAGTAAAATTACCTAAAGGGAAAAAAAAAGGTCTTACATTATCCTACCCCAAAATGTATGCTGGGAGCGTGGCAGGAAAATTATAGGTGAGGTGTTTAGGAGGGGGACATATCGCAAAACCGTGACTGATGGTTCCTTTGCCAGAATGCCATTGTTTGGGTCAATATTTGCTGTACAGGTTAATGTTGGCTGAGCATTAACATGAAACAAATGTGTCTTAAAGTCATATCTGCCAATATTTAACAGGGAGCTCATACAAACATTTCTCCCTTGGCCTTTCATTAATTCTGTTTCAAGGACCTGTGTGCCTGAACACAGGAGACTCAGGGCAATGGACATTTGGGCACTTCTTCACTCTCTTGGAATCAAGCAAGAAAACAACCAGCCAACACAAAGCGGAAATGCTAACCCCTTGTTCCAGAGTACACTGATAGCCTGGAGGAAGTTTGCTGATGCAACAGAGTACATCTGTACTTAGAGGACAAAGAGAGACTTAGTATTTCTAGATATATTTGGAATAATTCATCTCTGGGTTAAATTTTTGTATGTTTTTTTAAAAATGATCACTAAAGCTAAAACATCTTTATGGAGGCTAATGCAATAACATTGGAGAAGTGTGAACCTTGAGCAGCAAGAAAATAATTCCAAAATTCCATTTGACTTTGTGGTGTTATTTCTAACTGGACATCCAGAGAAATTCCCTCCTGCTTGTGGCCAGACCAGTTTTATTGCCTATATGTTTGGTGGTACTGGTGGCTTGGAGAACCAGGTCATGCACAGTCACTGCAGGGCCAACCTGTCTGCCTTCACCTTCCAACCCCTGGATCCTCACAGGATACTCAATTTCTTTCCCAGATTCCTAGCTGCTAAACAGTAAAGGTGACTATGTCACCAGAAACGAATATTAGTTACCATTTGTATGAAAAACAAATCACCATGTATATCCTTAACATCATTATTTGTGTTCATCCAAAGGAATTTAGAAACTGGACTTTTCAATTTATGCAAAGATGAATGAAGAAGTTGTTTCCTGGAGCTGAAGGAATTCCCTCCTCAGGGCCCGTCTATTACTGCTGAGAGATATCAGACGGCTCTCCATTAAACTATATGGTGTTTCAAATTCAAATGTATGTTTTCCATATTCTTTCAATGTAATCATTTTCTGTATATGAATTGAGGTACAGGTACTGGGTTTGTCTATTTACTCATCAGTGTCTTTGGAAGTTACACATGAACTATTTTTTTTCCCTAAAAATCTTGCCTTTCAGGCAGACACATGAAATCCCATTGCAAGGATCATTCCTGTACTGTGGTTCAGGTGCTGCAATGTAAATGATCTAATTTGTTACTGACTTAATTCTGTAAACGAAGAGGAAATTATTCAAGGGATGTCCTTGAGAAAATGAATGTATGCAATTCTGCAAGTCATTCACAGAAAAAATAGACTCAGCAAGTGAAAATTCAGCTTAACTTTCCTATGTATTACCACATGGTGGCCACATAACCCCAGCGATGTGGGCTGCTGCTGCAGTAACACTCAGAACAGTTGATAATTCCAGTACCTGTTTTCTATGCACCCCACACGAAGAGATTTCATCTACACTAAGGTCTTCTGTGCAAGTCCTACAAACTCACTAACATCTTCTAAAAACTCAGGTGATATAATTCCACAAACTATGCAGTCTGATTATTGACTGGTTATTTAGACTGAAACTAATTATAATCAAAATACTGGAAGTACAAACACAAATGGATGAGAATTGGAAAAGATCTTGTAGAAATCCTCAAATTCCATTTTTCAAGTTCTTCTGAAAATGAGTGAATTTATTGTAATAAACTATGATATTTTAACATTATTTACGTTTTACTTTTAATAATGACAACATGTAACATAAAGATCATGAACATTTTAATGATGCATTCATTACATCAGTTTCTGTATTAAAACAAATATCATGTTTTTCTGTCAAAATATTTCTACAGAGAACTAAGCTCAACCCTGATGCAGGATTAGAGTGGGCACACTTTTATCATTACCACAGTATTTTCCTGGTTCAGTCCTCAGGCAGCTGGGGGTGGCATTTGGGTACTCCAAACATGGCCCACAGGAACGAGACCAAAAGGGTTTGATACACATTACCTGCTCCCCTAGGGTGCCTGGGAAATGCTCGATAGCTTGACTTCAATCAGTTGTCAAAACAAATGTCAAAATTTGGAAAGAATTACATATAAAGGCCAAATACATAGAAAACAGGGGCAAGTCCACCTGTCAGACTTTTAACTAGAACTGATTGGAGATTGTTTTTACTTCCCCCAGGAATAGTTTGGCATTCTTGGGAAAAAATCAAAACCTGAAAAAATCAAAAACCTGAACACTTTCCAGTGAACACGCCAAATAGTGAATCAAAATCGCTGCCGTGGGACCTTGTAAGAATTGTGACCATAACGCCACATGCATCCATCATCTGCTGTGAGCAGGGTGTCCTGCAAAATAGGGGTCTAGGTGAGGGAAAAGAACTTACCAGTAGTTGCCCATGCTGCACTGTGAAAGAGGTCCTTTGGTCAGGAACCTGTCCCTTAAATTGGGTGGAGACATGAGGCAACTGAACCACCGTCTCCCATGAGACTCTGTGGCATCACCAAGACAAAATATTATATTTTTTGACCAAAACACAGAATCTTTTCAGGTTTAGGCCTGTCCAGCTTCGTCTTAACCTGTGCAACCTGATGGAGATGATCCAGCTTTTACAGGGCTGCGTCTTACAGATTCCGAAAGCAAGCCGTAGCCAAACCAATGCCTACCCCGGACTAAGTTGAGAGAACAGGATGCAGATTTGACAAGCCAAGGCTTCTCCATAGCAAAGTCTCATCCCCACTGACCCATGACCCATTGCATGGTACATCTGCCCAGGTCTGCTCGCAGGGCCCTTCCCACTGCCATTTTTTTCTTCCCAGGTGATTGCAGCAGAAAAATACAAACTGACTATCAGCACTGACATGGTACAGTTTCCTTCCTCACTGCAAAGAGGACAAATTCCAGCCCAGGTTAAAGTGGAGCATGGGGTGACCCCAGGTCCCCAGATGGGTGAGCTAGCCCAAAATTCAAGTACCTAGAGAACCAGCTGGTAGGGACACACTACTTTCTGTGAACGTATTTTTCTGTGTAGAAGCACAGAACTAAAGCACCGTGTTTAAAAGCCTGCTGGTAGCTCCCCAGGGAAAAGAGATCATGCACAGAACGAGTTCCCTGGTGGACATAGTTATTCAGCCAAGGGAGAGAGGACAGGCAGCATGCAGCCAGGGTGGGGACATTGTGGATGATTTCTGCCATGTCACAGAGCCAAATTCACAATGCCAGAAAACGTAACTGTGGGACTATCACTGTGTAGCTTCCCACACCTTCTCCCCAGGATTTTTGCACCAGGATATAAAATCATGGGATTTAGAGCAATGAGAAATTCAAGTTCTTTCTGAAATGGCTTTGTAATAATGAGCATTGTCTTGGAAAACTGGAATCACGTCTTGCATATTCCTGAGAAAATGCCTTCATTGAGAAGAGATGCATTTCAGGGAAATACCATTATTGTCTCACGTTGCCCCTTTGTGTGTTCTGTAAATCTTCAAAGTGGTTGTGACTATAATTCATCTGGGCCATGGGCAGAAGGAGACATTTCTCCGAAGAGAGGGACAGACTACATGTGTGTGTGGTCCAAGAGAAAGCAGCTTTAATCATGCGCTGAGTGTAACAGGCATTGTACTGACTAAATTTACTGTGCTTTCTGTCAGACTCTTTCTGAGGGGAGAAGTGGTGCATTTCAAGCTCTAATCTTTGTTTTGTCTGTAGATTTTCGCTCTTTCTATACTAACTTGATACTAAGCGCCTGATCTTCACAAAATGGGGCCCAAAGTCAGCATCTACTTTTGCAAACTCGAGTACCTACCACATGTGCGCCTGAGTGCAAATCAGAAGTGACTTACAAAGAGCTCTGGACACGTGGATCTAAGAAGTCCCTTTTCTCTTTCGTGTATGTTAAACATTTTACACAACTGTAGTTATGTTTCTGAGAATAAGATTCTGGCTGTTTAGTTCAGAGATACATTTTATTCTCATCTCATTGCCAAAGACAACTGAAATATTGAAGTACAAGCACAGTGCCAACTGTGCGGTTAAATTGAAGTCCCCAGCTCAGCTTTTCTACAGATTTAATTGGCAAGGCTGCAGTCTTTTCAGATCTTTTCAGATGTGGTCATCCTCTTTGTACAAAATTAAGAGAATTAAGGCCAAATCCAAGCATAAAATAACACTATAAGACCCTCATTGTCCTCGTGAAATGGACAAACATGACGTGTTTTCCTTCAGTTTGATTTACACCATCAGCATTTGGAAGCACAGTCATTGTTTAGCTGAACCTGCCAAATGTTTTCTATTTAATTACACAATGCAACCACAAACTCTCCTAGAAAAAGATTTCTTATTTATTTATTTTATTTATTTAAGTGGATGAGATACTACCAAATAACTAGACATAATTCTGAGAAAAAAAAATCTTGAAGAAGCAGCATTTATAAGCCATGTAAGAAAAAAGTAGTTATATGGTTTTTAGGTTTTTTTGTTTTTTTTTTTAATTTATCTGAGAACAAGAAAGAAGGAAGTGCAGAAAATAGGACTGAGGCTTTTTTATTTTAATCACAGTAAGTACAAAAATCTACAGAAGAATAGGGAGAAAAGACTGTAGTGAGGTTGTGGTTGTGTGTCATTTTATGTTGCAGAGAGCAACATAAAATGTGTGTAACGCTTCCTCAGTCTTCCTTCTCTCCACCTGTCCTTCTGCCCTGCTCACTGTCTGTCACAGCCAGTCCATCCTGTCAATCTGAGTTTGGCTTTACTTAGCGCTGAAGAGAAGGTGTCTCATTGTCACAAGATGTAACTAGAGTGAGTAATTCAGATTCTTTCAAAGGTAGATTGTACTTTTATGAATAAAAATATAATCTGAAGTTGTATTATCTTGAGTATAAGTATAATCCTTTAGGGCATAAACTGATCACCAACAGACTTGACAAAGGAATGTCTTCAGGCAGTGTATTATTACCAGTGATGAGTGATAAGTTATGTTATTTTCCATACAGAAGTACTGACGTGCAGTCAAAATGGTCTTTTAATTTATTAGAACAACACGACAAGGAAGAAAAAACTGTAATGTCTTCCCAAGAAAGACAGGCTCCTGTACACAAAGCATCCACTCAGCACGGACAAGGCAGCGGGCACAGTGCTGGAGCCATTTTTCAGACAGCAGGCAGTTTTCAGATTTAAAGGAACTTTATAAAGTAACCTTAAATTTATCACTAAAGAAAGCAAACCTGCTGATCAGAAAAATTAACTCTTTCCTCCTCCAAAAATATTCCTTTCAAACTCTCTAGCTCGTACCCTCTGAAGGTTTGGGATGTATCTCCTTTTGCTTTCCATTGCTTTCGTGGTGAGAAAGACAGCTTGACCCTAGTAATTCCTTTTCTTGCATTTTGTTTTTCACAGGTCTCGGGGGCTTTGGGGTGAGCAGTTCCACTCCTGGTGATCACATCGCCTCTTGTCAAACAAAAAATCTTCTCAGGGAACTGAGGGTGGTTGTGTCCCTTTGCAGCTCCTGGACTTACTGATAGCCAGAGGCTGCTGAGTGCCCATAACCGCTCTGGGGCGGTTGGGTAACAAAAGAAAACTGGTATTTTCAAAGCAAAAATAGTGGGCTGCAACACACTGTGGCATGGGTAGCATCCCAGAAGGATGGGCTGCTGGACATCACCAGGGAGAGGGCAGTTAACACTATAGGTGGCCAGTCTTCAGCAGTTGGGGCGATGCGCTGTTGGAGGTGGTGGTGGTGGTGAGAGACCTTGTGTCCTCAGCCCCCAGGAGCTCTCCCCACTTGTAATGTTGGCAGCACATGTAGGTGTGTCCTCCAGCAGCAAAACAGGGACAAAGTCCCCAGCCGGGGGTGGAGCAGTGGGGGGTGGCAGAGCAGTTTCTGAGGGCAACCCAAGACAGCACCATGAGTGGGGTGAGCTCAAAGCTTGCAGGGACAGAGCTGACCAGGCCCCCAAAACAGAGACTCCAGAGTTCAACCTTCCCTGATTCCTCTCCTCCATGTGCAATTTCCTGAAAAAGGGTGTATCATTCAAAGTGTTTTTAAATAGGTTACACATCCCTCATCGTTATTTTAATTTTAAAATGTTCTGCAGAACTAATTATTTTTAATGTTGCTTAAAAAAAAAAGAGGTGTGGTAAAATATTTTTAACTCTAGCAATTTAAATTGAGAACTCTTATAAAATTACCAACAGTCATTTGAGTTGCAGCTCAGAAAGAGGTATTTCCTTTTATGACACTCACTCCCTTCTTTATATAGTATTTAACCCATGGAGCTGTAAAGGTTATATGAGCTGCATACTTTGTGAGGTTTATTCCTCATCCCGCTGTTATGACACACAAATAAGTGACCGAGTAAGTAAGTAAAGCTAAATAAATGAAGCCAGAGAAACACAAGCCAAAGCTTATTCTTAATCCTGCCTCATTTGGGGCACTTCTTTGTGAGAATCCCGAAGTAGCTAGTTATAGAAAACTTATCCCCGGCACTCATGTGATCAGGTAATGTACTCGATTCACACAAACAGGTAATCCACAGGGCTGCACTCTAGACGGTTAAGTGGCTTTAACATAAACTCCTATTGCAGAGGGCTGGAAAGCAGATAAAAGCTCATTTGTCTTCTGAGCCCTCACCGAAAATCTGCCCATTGTACAGTGCAGACCTGTATGAAGGCTCCTGGTGCCTTTTTGATGTGGGGGACGGCGCGCTTTTGGCGAGGAATCAATGACGGACACGCTCCCAACTCGACTCGCCCACTCCCCACGGCAGGATCAGATCCTGGGCAGGGGCTTTGCTCTGTTGCCCAGCATCAGCGAGCTGCACTCAGCCAGCCCAAAGGCATTGCCATGGGAGGACACGTCCCTCGGTTCACAGATAGAGACAGCAACAAAGGTTTGCTTATGGCTCCCATGAAAAATAGTTTTTTTGTGTAAGGATATTTATCATCCGCTCATGTCATCGTTCCTGGGTTTCTGGTGACAGTTGTGGCATGGACGGTGTACAGAGTCTTTTATCTGTGAATGTTAACATTTCTTTGAAGACTAAGCATGAAATATATTACAACAAGTTTACTGATAGAAGTGCTGGAATGACTTCATAAGAGGAGATGATCACAGAAACAGACACATAACTGTTTGTGGCCTCTGTTTAGAAAATAAAGCTATGTTCAAAAGCACAAAACTAAACAAATTTTGCATTTGTTTCAGAGTTCTGAAGTTGGGAACCAATCCACCCCTCAGTGAAGCCAGCAGGAGTCTTCCCATTGACTTCAATGAGCTTTTCATCCCGCCTTTGCTTGGTCTTAAGTTCTTTGTGATTAAACTTCTTTCCTTCTTTCCTGATAAGGCAGGCAGGTTTCGATGAAGTTGGCATGCAGTACACATCCATCACACCCTGAGACATGACCTTCTAAAAGGGATGCAGGTACCCAGAGCCACTTCCCTGGGAGCAGGGAGAGCTGTCCTTCCTCCCAGGTGGCTGTGGTGTGAAGTGGTGGGATACTGTCACCTTCTGCATCTCCACTGCCTCCCACAGCTTCTCATGCTCTTACGGTTCAGGAGAAATTTTATTTCAAAGCTTGAATTTTTGCAAGACTTGTTGATACTTTCTGTTTTCTTTGAATGCCAGCTGTTCTAGGATTAAGTAAGTAAACCACCTGATTGACAAAAACCACCAGCCTCGAACCCAGAGTTTTGAGTGTATCTTTTAAGTGGTGTGCCACAAACCAATTTGCGATTAATAGATGCCCATGTCATCTCACAAAGCCGAATCTGGCAGTGTGATGTTAATATCTAAAAGCAGATACTGGTAGCTCATGGAGATCAGTAAATGCATGTTCAAAATCCACGTTCTGGAAATCCCCTCAATTTAAAAAATGTTTCCTTCCACTAGGGGTACTTGTTAAGTTTGGGGCAATTTGTGCTGCTGCTGATGCCATTAAAATATTGAAAATACATTTCTGAAGTTAATTCATTACTTTGCAATTCTGAGCTTCTGGAAGCAAAGGCCCACATGGGCTGCATGCCACCGAGATATGCTACACCAGTTCTGCAGTCTTCAAACCCTTCATAATGTTTTGTGTTTGCTGGTAGGGGCAGCCCACCCAGCATAAAAAGGCATGCAAACGATTTTAACAGACAAGCATTGTGTTGACCAACGTTTCCAGTGTTAAACTATCCAGAAAGATTTAGACAAATTTTTCCCTATGGTAAGATGCATATGTTAGTTTAAAGATGAAGAGAAATGAAATGTGTTATTTATAGCCTGAAATATCCTTAATATTGCACACATGTGTATTTCACTTAATCATTGTTTTGATAAATGCCCACAGTGCTAAACACCTAATGTACAACAGGATGTGGTTCCCACTTAAATTAGCAGATGCTATAGTTTCTGATTGTTAATGATGGACCTGTTTGCCAATAAAAACAACTGATGGATCAGCATGTGTGAGCTACTGAACCTCAGCAAAAGCCCAAACTAATGAGAGAGAGAGAAAAATGCTTCAGGTCACAGTCAGCAGATGGGAACTGGCCAGATGTCTGTCTGGGGCAGGGAAAGTGCAGCATGTATTTAAATATATATCTATGTTTTTATATAGCAGCAACCACCAGGAAGTTCAAATACTTGGACTAACCAAAGCAATGGTTTTGAAGTTTACTTTTGCAGGTGGGGGACAAAAATAAACAAAAAGGGTACATCTCTCAATCTGAAACTTCAGCTATCAGATGGCACCGAAATGGTCATTACATGCAATTTAGAACACAAGAAATAAACTCAGAATGTTGCAAGTCAGATGAAAGCTGCATTAGGTGATTTTGGCAACATAAGATGCCATCTGTGAGCAGCTGAAAATAAAATTGTGGTTTAATTTTCTCTTATGTTTTTATTAAGCAAGACATGCTATAAAATGTAGTATGTCTAAACAACATTTTTTGCAAAACTGTGACACATGCAAACGAGTGGAGAATATTAGCTGAAAAAGATGAAATCGTGCCATTTCTAGTAAAGAACCAAGTTATACAGTTACATATTAAAAACTAACCTAGCTAATTTCCTAAACACGCAGGCAGTAAATGTATGATTGAAAATATCAGGATTTTTTTAATCACATGCTGCTGCAAAATTACACATATCATATATCTCTGAGTAAAATAAATAAAACCTGCTTATTTTTCACTGAAAAAACTTGCACTTCTGCCCAGATTCAGCAACCTGGTCACACTGTCTCCGAGAGATTTATTTATCAGGTAAAAGATACGCAGGTGCTTAAGTGCCTGGCTGGACTGGGGCCTGTAAGACAAAATTCATTATAAGTAGAAATGCAATTTGGTCATGGATTGAAGCAATCTGAGCATTTCATTTGACTCTTCTATAAATGGAATTTCCCTGTACGCAGCTCACAGCGACCGTATTTTTCCACAGGGATCTGATCCAGACCTCACTGGAGCCAATGACCATCTTTCCACTGGCTTTGGTGGGTTCTGGATCCATCCCCAGCTGCGAGCAGGGTACGTCTGCCTGCCAGCATCAGCCCTGTGCTTCCCCCTAAGTCAGGGTGTTCTTGGCTGATGGGTGCTTTGCCGTTACGTTGAGGGAGCTATAGTATTCAAAAAGGAAGTTGCCATGAGGAAAACAGTAATGTCGTGCTTTTTGATGTCAACAGGAAGCAGGAAATACAGGAATTTTCCTTTGGAGAAGCCCCCCTAGCCCCTTAGGACATTTGGGTGCAGAAAGGCCCCAGCAAGGGCAAGATGCAGCGGGAGACAAATGAGGGCATTTTTGCCAAAACCTCGCCTCCTGCTGTTGCACCTGGGCAGTGGGCTCAGATATATCACAGCAGTGGCAAGAAAATGCTGATAGTAAGTAGGGACAGTGCTGGAGGGCAAGGGGAAGGAGGAAAATGGGAGATGCCTGGCTGCCAATGTCTTCCTTGGCTGGTGCAGTCAACGTTGGATGCAGTATAACACACATACACCCACACTGGGGGAAGAAGATTGTTGTCAGACAAACACCCATTTCTGTGGCTTTTCTCCTGCCTTCACACCCTCTTTGCCCACCAGGCAACATCCTTGTTATTCAAGAGCTACAGCTAAGACAGCTGTAGGACAGGAGCCTGTATATTGTCTTTCAAAAAGTTTCGGGAAAAAAACACCCCGAGAATGGTATAGCGTCTGTCATGGTGTGCGTGCTTTGTATCATGCACAATATTGTGTTTAAAACACACGCCACTCACTCATTAAAACGTCAGAAAGAAAGGTAGAGGTTATTCAAGCACAAGAGATCTCCTGTTCGATGGTTTGACTGAACAACAATAGAAATCTGCACCTGCACAAGTTGCTGCCAAAACTGATCTCACACAACTGTTGATCTTGATTAAATTCATTAGACTGGGAGAGATGAATTTCTATACATCTTATTGTGCGTGTTTTATGGGTTATGCTCCTGGGTGGAATATAAGGTAGTTTCTGTTCAGGAGACAGTAGGAAAATCATGCTGAGACCCAGGCCTGCTTTAGAATTCAACAGATTCAGCAAAAACTTTGGCCAGGACTTATTTTGGACTTCAGTAAAACTCTATTATAGGAGTTTCCGTAAGTTTAAAGGAACTGTCTGAGAGTTTGTATATATTATAAATCCTATTCTGTGCAGATTTTGCCTGCAGTAGCAAAGCAGCAACATTTTTCAACGATTCTGGCTTAAGATATAAAGCTCTATCCCGGAGCGATGAAATTAGAAAAATATTTTACAAAACCAGAACACAGGTCACATAGTTGCAATATCTTTCTTTAGCATAGCCCTCTTTGAAAGAAGTTTTATGTCACAGCTGCACAGCACACATTGACTGGTTGCATCCAAAATATGGAAAATAAATTACAGGTTTGTCCACACATTTGATAACGTAAGGGAAACCAACAGGCTTTCCTTGCTGATACCTATTCCTCCCTTCTACCTATGCTGTGGGGATGTGTCTTTGTGTATGTGTATACAGACATACAGAAACATACACATCTAATTTCTGCCTTTTCACTTTCCTTTGATTTACTGTTGTGGAAACAAAAGGTTTGAGGCCTGATTTCAATCATACTAAGTTAATCAGGCTGTTTATGTCAGTAATTAATCAATGTTGCATGTAAAGGCTCACAACCTGCCCCAAGGTACATAATTTAGCCTTGCCTTTCACTTTGCATCATCATTTGCATCTGTACAAAGGGAGTGCAAACACATGTGCTGCTGTATTCTCTGTTCATCCTTCACTCATTTTGCGCAGAAGTATATGACAACCGAAATCTGTGGTCAGTAAAAGCAGGAAACTGAAATAATATAGCAGCATAACGAATTTGGCATTGTCTGATGTGAAATGGGATGCTGGCTTTGCCCATGTCCTGGTGAACAGAATCCCTGTCCCACCAAGCTCCCCTGCCAGAGGAGCACCAGGCAGTGCTCCTGTCAGCAGATGCGACAAAAAGAATGGGAATGGGTGACTCCGAAGCATAAGCTCCCCTTTTATCCATATGGCTCATACAGCTGTGTACTGCCAGAGATAAGGGTCTACAGCAGCACGTCTTTTGGAGAGCTCTGCCTTGTTGCAACTATGCTGAGGTGCATCTGTGGAGAAACAAAACAGCTCGCCAGGGCTAATATTCTGGCACCGAGATTCATGGACATATTTTATAAGTGTGTGTGCCTAAGTGTGTGTATGTTTGCGTACACTTGGGTGTAGGCTTATAGAGCTAGAAACAACAAGATGTCACAACAGCAGATAAACAGAGCAAATTGCTGATTGTATGGTTTAAAGCTGCCCTGAGCTCACAGCAAACTGTTTATAAAGGAATTATTTTAATGTAATGCAACCCACTCTGAGATAAAACATGGGTATTGTTTGAGAAGAAGCAATGATATTATTCAACACTCCATACCAAGACAGTGCCTCCCTGCTATAACAATGTCTTTTAAAGCAGGATTAATATGTCCATTCAAACTGAAATTTGGGCAGAGTGGGTTATGTGAAAAGGAGTAAGATCTGTAGTGAACATACATTTCTTTAAAGGATGTGGCATCAGTATTAGACTAAATAGAGTTACTAGGTTCTTGGGTTTCGCAAAATTTAAGAAATTGGTGAATACCTTTTTTTAAAAGAACTGTTTCCCGCTGATGTTTTTGTGGCAGACTCAGGAAGAGAACACAAAATTAAAACAGTGTTTCCAAGAAAAAGTGTGAAAACGTTTTAGTCCTGACACATCGAGGGGGTCAGCAGACCACAGGACTAGACAAAACTAGGACACCCTTAAAAAACATGTGGGAAAAGCAGCAAAAACATTTTCAGATATACTGGCACTGAGGACTTGTGCCTGATTTTAAGAAGAACTTAAAAAAATTTTTCTTAAGGAAAAAACCTATCAGCTTAACCCTTTAATCCTCAGTATCTTGCCTAGTTTTTTTGTCCACATCAGAGCTGTCCTTTCCTCCTATTGCTGCCTGCCACTGAATAGAAACATCTTTCAGGCTCTTGAATTGAGAATTATTATCCAGCTACCCAAACTCTGCTTTGCTATGGCCTTTTCTAAGGCAGGATCTGAAGTAAGTTCTGAAATGAATAATTGTACATCCAGATGAAAATTTCTTTGCTACATTCTGTTATTCTTAGCTAAAGATGGGATGAATAACCCTGAGGTGGTGCTTATTTCTCCTCAATACAGAGAGACTTACACAACTGACTGACTTACACAAGGTACTTAACTTTCAGAGAGCGAAAGCAAGGTGAGTTAAATCCTATATTGTTAGGCACTGAATTACATTGCCTGGGCTGCACCTGATCAGGCATTCAAGAAAGGCTTCACCCCAAACCTTAACGTACTCACTGGGAAACATGAGGAGATTGGGGACAAGAGAAATGACTTGGCATTGTTTTGGGCTCCTTCCAGATAGATGGGGAGGGCCTTCCCCTGGGGACATCTGACCCCAGAATAGACCACAGGACTGTGCACAACATCCTTGATCAGAGGAATCAGAGGCAGCAGAAAGCAGTCCAAGAAGCAATGGGCATGAAAGTATCCTCTCATTTTATTCAGAGACAAAACTTCCACTGACTCCAGTGATGCAGTTTTATCCATTTGCAAGAGACCATCCAGCAGTTACACCCACGCTGCGGTTACAAAGCGGGTATGGAAAATCAACATATTCTCAAAGCAATTTCCATATTCTTAGCATATGGCCCGTGCACTGAGCCCTTATTTGGGTCAATGAGAGTTTCTCATGCAGAACGAGCAGAGAAAACATGCACAGCCTGTGCCTGAGAGGGGGCATATGCCTGCAATAGCTAAATATTTTAACGGGAGAAACACACTTCAGCGAAGGAGCTAACTGCATAAGCCTAGGCAGTTTTATTGAGGGCATTAATTTACACAAGCTGTATGATTGTGTTCTCATGAAATCTGCCATGCATAATTACTAAAGATGTTAATAAATAGTCAGCAAATCAGAACAGCTGGTTATGATGATATCCAGCTTTTCTAAGAAAAGCCAGACTTTAACCTCACCACCATTAATACTGTGAAACATACTCTGGCCAGTGCATGTGATGGGATACCCTAAATAGATGAATATCCATTGCACTCCCTGTCCTGGATAGTGCAAAAAGGCCTAAGGTTGGCATTTTCTTTGATGTGGACCTTCCAGCATAATTGCCTGTAGTTGAAAAAATAAAACCCAAAGCAAATCCCTATAAATGATGCAAAGGGAGGAAGGGTTTATGTTTTCCTTTGAAGTCATGTGAGATGTTCAGATACAGAGATTGATGCTGCTTGAGAATGTGGCTAGTATGTAGCTGCAGTCAGTTTTCACCACTTCTTTGATAAGAGTGATCCGTTGAGCTTATATTAAAACCACAGTTGTGCACACAGAAATTATTCCTTTTTCTGTATATGATATCAAAATGTTTTCATATACCTTACGTAGCTAAAAGCCACCTCTCTTCCCTTTACTTTATGCCAGTTCCAGCTAGCAGTTTTGGAAGTCAGTCCAGCAAACCGCCTATGTTCTCTCTGTATTGCAAAGGCCAGCAGACACACTCTCTGCATTTCTTGGTTTTTTAATTACTGATGTATTTATTCCGAATTTCCTCCCATCCAATCACATTTCTGCAGAGCTCTCTGTGTCCATGCTTAGCATGCTAATGAAGTGTGGCTACTCAGATGCTGTTCAGGAAGTTCTGCTTGTCAATATATATTATGTGTCAGAAACCTGCCAGTTTGGAGCAGAACCAAAACTGGGGATAAAGTATTGTTATGGCTGGCTGGCAGCTTGGCACCTGGAGAGGACTTAGATTTCCTCAGCAAATAAGGACTGACATTAAGTTCATGGACTAACGTTCACATAAGCATCATACAGAGTTCTCCCTGTATGACAGGTTGTCTTTCCCAATAGCTGCTTTCCGCGTTCAGGTCACAGAACCAAGAGCCTCCACTTCCCTTAATGCTATTGTTGCTATACATTGATTTCCTCTACACCTAAAAATATGTCTATTAAGTTTTTATTCCTCTCCACTAGCTGATACAGAAACCTTAGCTCTGATACAGATATCTGTATTATATAAGACAAATCCCATCTCCTCAGACCAAGGAATATTTAATTACATATTCAAGGCAAAACACACCAAACAGGACCGTTTATTTGGTCTGTTGGAGATCCGGGTGAGAGACTTTGATCTGATTCAGCCAGCTGGGGACTGTGGTGCTGGGTGTCCCAAATGCTAGGAGAAAGTCCTACCCATTGGGCATTGCCCACTCTGGCAAGCTTTCCCTGCTGGTCTGTGTAACCATTCAGTCCCGAGAAAGTACCATCAAGGACACCACAGGAAAGTCCCCAACCAATTCTACCCCCTGACTGATGCATGCTGTAATCTTTCTGTGCAATTCCCTCTATCCTACTAAAGTGAGTGACTGGCCAAACTGCCTCTCCTCTCAGGACTGTGCCCATTGCTCCAGACCCTTTGCCTCACCTCCTTTCTCTCACTGACATTAGCTTCAGCAGAGGCTTTGACATGGTCAAAACTGAGCTGCTTATTTTTTTGGCAACTGCCTCTCCAAGGCACAGAAAATCCCAGCCCCACCACTCTGCCTGCGGCGGTCCCACCCCACCGCTGGCGGGCTCCAGCCTCCAGGCACGGCCCACGGGAGGTGGCTGCCAGCCCCACAGCTGGCCTTTTGGGAACACCAAGATCCCCTTGAAAAAACCCCAATCCCTAAATCTCGGAGATGACAGATTGCGGCAATTAGCTGTGAGAGTACCCAGCCTCCCTTGTAAGCGACAATAGCAGCATCGGGTTTGGAGGTAACAGCAGGCTTCTTTGATAAAGGCCTCTTCCAAATGCCAGCCTGTCACTTCCCGGCGGGAGAAGGACTAAAAGCATTTCAAGGGAAGAAAAGCGGCAGAGGGGAAGTTACATACCTCAGGAAGCTTATTATAAGATGCTGCTTTTATACTGTAGTGTTTTATTGTTTGTGTTTATATATAAACCCTGAAAGGTAAGCTTCTGCATTGTAGCATTTGACCTTTTTTTTGCAATTTTCTCTTCCCCTGCAGCAGCTCAGCTTGTACCTAACGATCCACTGAAAAAGCCACAGAAACATTTTTTATTTGAAAGAGCACTTCACATTTTTCCCTGGATGACAATCAGAATTACGAGTCCCTTCGACTTAGAATTAGAAAGGTTAAGTGACAAATACAAATGTGGAGCTGTCTTTTCCCCAGATTGGTAGGTGTTTTCCCTTTTTGTCTCAGTTCCCTATTTTTTTGATACTCAGACTATGAATATTCTGAATCTGCTCTTCAATACTACAGATGCAATCACCTGTAAACAGTTAATCAAAAATGAAATCCTGATTTCACACAAATCTCATCTGCAAAAATAAAACATATTTCATATGTTCTGTTTTGTCTCACTTTCTGGTTTTTCAAAGGCTCCAAAATATTTTCAGTTGTCAGAATCCACATTACATTTTTCATTTTAAAATCCGGAGAGAAATGATGAAAAATAAAAGACATTTGTGACCATATTCCCACCTGCAAATACTGCTTAAAACTTTCCAAATGTTGAAAAACAAGACAGTCAGTGTCTTTTTTTCTTCTTAAATCTGTGCTGACTGCTGAGAATTTTATCAAGGATGGATGTGAAGAATGATTAGACTGAAAAGCTTCATGGTTTCCACCCATGGACTGAAAAGAAATAAAGCAAAGAGGCTCATTATTTCTCTTCCCACATCCATCATAGTGATTACTGTCCTCTGAAAATCAGACAGCCATGCCAAAGCACAAAGTTTCTTTTTTTTAACCCCTCTCTATATTATATGAGATTTTATGTCATCCCAGAATAGGACTATGAGAATAGATTTTACTGTGAAATCAGTACTTATTTTTTTTATTTTATGAAAAAATGGGCAGACAGAACATCAAAGGACATAGAAAGCAATGTGGAAGCCCATGGGGAAGCTCAGAACAAAATATTAAAGGGAAGTAATTTGATTTTAAATCAAAAATCTCAAAATGAAGCACAGAACTTAGAATGAAATGACACTTGGGAAAAAATAAACCCATGATTTAATCTGGATCCACTAGAGACAATTTTTAGTAGAACTAGAATGGTTTTGTGCTTTTTTTTAAATTGACAAGTTAGGATTATTAATTTTTAAAATGTCAACATTTTGTGGCCACTTCTATCACTGAGTCCTTATCTCCAGATGTGGAACCACGCCCACCTTCACTACTATGTGTGTGCTTTCCTACGTCACCTCCCATGGGGCAAGCTCTCCTGCACTATCTTAAAGTAAATATTAGTTAGGTTTATGAGGCCTTTTTTATTTCATGGTAACTTGTGAATGATTAGTCAATGAAAAATCACTGCCTAGAGAAAGCAGATGACGGCTGAATGAGTTGAAAAACTGTGGCCAGGAGAGTCTAGTACATCTAGAAGTCAAGAGAGTAATGATCAAAACCTGGTGTTCTCCATAGTCTTGTAATTTACCCCATGTTCTGTCTCCCAGACACCTTGCCCTGCTTTTATGTAGGCACACGAGCATACAGATTTTTCTTGCTGAGGTGTGAATTCAGGTATTTTCTGCCCTGTGTTAGATAAATCTAGAAATCCTAATCTTCCCTGTCTTCTCTGGTAAGCCCATGCTACTTAAAATACTAGCTCCATACACTGTCTGAATTCTCTCATAAATCTTCTGGTGCCAGAAAATAGCTGGAGATACTTCCTGTATCACAATCTGAATAAATAAAGTTTGTTCTGAATTTGAAAAATTAATTAGAACGTACTTTCTGAGATTATACTAAAAATGCAGAGCTATTTGTAGAAAATATGAAGCCACAAAATCCCAGTACCTAACTGTGCTTCAATTTTAAAATATTTTTTTAATAGTAAAGAATCCCTTGCTTCATGAGTTAGAATAGTGCCAGGTGAATGCTCAAATCAAAAGCAGCCCTGCAGAAACTTCTGTAATTAGCAAGTTAGGAGTCTGCAGCTATTGACCAATAATTTAACAGTTACTGTTGCTATCGTGAGATATTTGCAAAGCAAAGCTTTGAAAAAGCTGGTGAGCCAGCTCGAGTTTCTACTTATGAAGGTTATACCACATTTTGAGTCCATTTCATGACATGCTTTACGTACTAATTAGTGACTTGTCACAAAGTGGTGTTTCCAAATGAATCAAATATAACCATTCCATAGGTGTAGACACTGAGGAACACAGCAGCTAAGACTAAATTTTACAAATGTGAGTGCTATAGCTGTGTCATTACAAGAAATTTTTTTTTCATTTTTTAACTGAAAGGAAAAGAAGTAGTCTAGTTCACTCATTTGTATGGTAGTTTGACTTGGGCCAATCAAGATAACTTGTATTCTGAATAAGGGAATTAATGCTTTAAATATTTTTTCACAAGACAGATCCATCTGCCTTCTCCACTAAGAACCTCTGCTCTTATGGAGGCAATGGATATGGGCTGCATGTGCCTCAAAGGAGCACAGAAGCACATTACCTTCATGGCAGGAATCATAGAAACATAGAATAGTTTGGGTTGGAAGGGACCTTTAAAGGTCATCTAGTCCAAACCCCCTGCAATGAGCAGGGACATCTTCAACTAGATCAAGGTTGCTCAGAGCCCCGTCCAGCCTGACCTTGAATGTTTCCAGGCATGGGGCATCTACCACCTCTCTGGGCAACCTGTTCCGGTGTTTCCCTACCTTAATCGTAAAAAATTTCTTCCTTATATCTAGTCTAAATCTACCCTCTTTTAGTTTAAAACCATTCCCCCTTGTCCTGTCGCAACAGGCCCTGCTAAGAAGTTTGCCGCCATCTTTCTTGTAAGCCCCCTTTGAGTACTAATAGGCTGCAATAAGGTCTCCCCGAAGCCTTCTCTTCTGCAGGCTGAAGTTTATCTAGGGAGAGTGAAACAAGCGAGGCCAGGGCGGGGGTGTCTGCCCACTGTCTCGTACTCTTCTCATTCCGAAGTACACCAGGACATGAAAAGTCCAAGGACTGGTGGGCTCATGGAGTAGCAGCAGGGTAATCTTGTAGCACCACAGTTTCGTCATGGTCTTCCCTTTCTGACCCTGGAGACAAGGAGTTCTCTGATATTAATTAAGCATACTATGGTCATGTACAGGAGCTCCAAGCAGAAATCAATCTCTATTGTCCTACGCACATGTAAGAAAACATGGTTTACAATACTGCAGAGAGAGACAGCTTTTCATCTAAATAGGACTGCCCACTCTGGCAGGCCATGAGTTATAGTCTTACAAAGCCCATTTTGACTTCGCATGTGCCTTTGTCACAGTTTTGCTCCCTGGGACTCCTCCACTGAAGAGATGTGTGCTGAAGAAATTGAGGCAGACTAAGATTTTAGTTTTAAATTATCTGTCTTCTAGCAAGCGAACTGTAAATTACTGCTTTGCCATGTGGTGGAGCTGGTAGACAGCAGTTCCCAAATTTCATTTTTGTCGCTGTGGAGGTTGTTGCTATGTTTGGAATCTTTCTTTTTTAACAGTTTTCACAACTATGTTTAGTCTGGTAAACTACCTATAAAACTTAATCTTTGCTTTTGTATTTATATCATAAACCCTCAACACTGAGGAAAACTTCAAAGCTTGATTTTTGGAGTGAGAACTGCCAAGTCTGACGGCAACTTTCCACGCCAATGGAATGACGTGGGAAGTTGCTTAATGACAACTCATCTATTATTCCATGAAGAGCAATGCCTCTGAAGGGATCTGTAGATCTCATTTTTCAATTTCTAGACGACAGAGGAACTTCTAGACCACCGCCAAGGACAGTCATCTAGAGTAATGCACGCAGCATAGGTAGAGCTGGAAACACATCCCAGAAATAAAATATTGTGCAGTGTTTTGTGTCTCAGCAAAATTCCTCATTTTCAGCACGTGAGAAGGTTTCATGGATATCGAGTGGATCTGGAGAGATCAACAGAATGTTGTGTTCTTAAAGCAGCCAGTACCTCAGTGATGTGCTGGTGTGGAGACATGTCCTGGGGTTCTTCAGTCCTGTTCAGCTTTGCAAGGCTCGGACCCAGGTGCTTACAATGATTTAGGACCCAAACCCCTCCTGGATCTGCACAGTGCTTTGGAAAGTCCTTATAGGTTTCTGCCTGCAACTTTTCATATAAATCTTTCCAAATCTGGTCCTAAATGCATAAGTACCACAGAGAGAAAAAGGTCTTGTGATTAAAATAGCACAGTATAGTTCAGAATTACTAATTATTTTCCCTGCATTCCCATTAACCATCTGTGTTGCCTAAAGCAAGTGATGTAAATTTGCTATGCCTCAGTTTACTCCTCTGTAACACCAGTATAATATTTGCCTCTATTATAGCATTACATGTGTAAAAATTCATTTGAAATTCGCAAATTAGAAGTACTTTGAAAGTATATGGTGGTATGGTCATTATTACTTTCAGTCTTCATTTCATGTTATTTTCTAGGCTATTTATTATTTTACCCTTCTCTCACCTCTCAATACAGTAGTCAACTGTTTCATTCCTGAGAAACTGCATTTTAGAGAATTTCATAGAGGTGTTGGTGGCATATGGTCAAATTCCAGTATGACCAGTTTGCCAGCTGAAATTCTCCCAATAGTTTAAAGTAGATTAAGTATTTTTCTCTTCCTTTAATGTGTTCGGCAAGGCTATCCACCATGAAATACCCTTTGCATTTCATTCCTATGTAACTGTGCAGTAGTGAACCAAGTTTATGTTTCTGACTGTTTTGACTACAAAGTAGTTTAAATTATTTGGGGAAATACAAGACAAAATTAATAATACTGACACTGTGTATAAAATACCAGTGTTTGAAACCACATTTGTGAATAACTGTTTTATTTCAGATTTCTTATGGGCTGGTCCTTGCACATTAAAAGAAGACTTATATCCTGTCCAATCTCATGTGTTCATTTTAAATTATGGAATGAAACAGAAATTCACCTATTTCTTTTCCTTTCCTGCATTCCCATAGCTTGAAAATAGTCCCGTTTGTTAAAAAAAAGACTTTATGCACAGTTTATAGTGTGGATTGACTCAAACAATGAGAATCTGTTGGATGCTAGATTTGTTTGGGCTATTACAGAATGCTCTTTCAAATCTTATTAAGACGAGTACACACAGTTATGTTAACTTTTAATGGGTCACTTAAATTTTTGTGTCTGGAGAAGAACAGGGTACTTACTTACATTTAAAAATCCCCAGACAAAACCATACCACAAAACCCAGCAACGCTCCGTGTCTACTTGTGGTCAGTTGGAAGATAAATGATGAGAGCAAAATTCAGATTTAAAACTGAAGTTTGAGTTTGAACTATCAAGGAGTTCATCTGGGTCTGGAAGTACTAGCTGATCTCATGTTTACATAAACTACAATGACAAAGTATATCTGTGGATTAAAGAATGAGGGCCAGATTTTCAGCTAGTGCAAATTGCGGTAGGTCCAGTGAACCCAACAGAAATAAACTGATTTATGCCTCTTACAACAAAGAAATTATTTGCTTTATTTGTTTAGAGAAAAAAAACTTTTAAAAATCTTCACACATACATTTGCATGGATTCAATTGTAACAGAAATGTTTAAATACTGTGGATAGTAACTTCAAGGTCACCTTCGAAAATGCGTTTTTTGTATATGAATCAACCATATGTAAAATGAGGACATATTCTTACTGTATAAGAACACATTGCAGTAAGCTGTACATTTCTCTACCCCTTTGATATACATTTAAATGGCTTCATCCCAACATGACCTTGAAAGGTTAATTTAAAACAAGACTTGATTTTTTTTTTTTTTTTTTTTTTGCTATTTGCTTTAAAAAAAGGGTTTATGTAGGACATGTTGTTCACTTGATGTTAAATCTCATCTTACAAGGGTGTTCTGGAATGTGTTGGAATAAATCTCAACAGTCATATTCCCTGAATAATAGCTAAATGTTTGTGAGTGCAATAGGAGGTATAGCTCAAAATCTTTCTTGACTAGAAAATGCAGTGTTATTTTAAAACTCAAATACTTAGCGCTTTCCTGTTTTCTCTCAGCATTGTATCAGTAGGTACATTCTTTAAAAGCAATCACATCTTGGTTTCTTTAGTCTGCAGAAACCCCATCTGTGTATGCTTCTGATAGAAACCAGATTCTGCACGGTGGAATCCACTGGAGCGACGTATCTGCAGCCCGTTTGTGCATATTCTCCACCTCATTTACATATAAATTACACAATGTACAGCGTAGGGACTGCTTCATTCCCTCAACGGGGAGGTCATTCTGGGAAAAGAGGGTGCAGTGTGAAAGCTGCTCCTGGCCCATGCCCTCCCCGGGGAGGCACGGGATGCCCACCAACCCCCTGCAGAGGCAGGCGTGGCACCAGCTCAGCGGGCAGCGGTGCCCATCGGGGGTTTTCCCTAGGACGTGTGCGCTGGTGGCTGGTGCGGGACGTGGACAGAGGTGCAGCCCGGCTGGGAAGGCGGCAGCCACCGCCCGCTGTTGTTCAGGCATGAATTCCTCAGCTGGCACAGTTGCCCTAAAGCCCTTTATATCTGTTTGATCCCCATCTCTCTTCTTAGCTTTAAAAGTACTTCCTTGAGTGGTGTAATCATGGGGCAATTTTCCTCTCATGCCAAGTTTAGATATTGTATATACTACTTACATGTTGACTTGGGTGACACTGTTTCCCAGTTCCCAGTGAGATAGGGATCAGACCACCTCTGTGCAGCTCAAAGACCAAAGCATTGCACCAGACAGCACGAGATTTCTTCAGAACATTTTGGAAGTGGAAATTGAAGTCATTTGAGGATTAGCATTTTGTTAGATGGGGAGAAGAACCCCAAAACACAACATCCTGAAATTGCTCAGCTGTTGTTCATCGCTGAAGGTTTGAAGGCAGAGATCGCAATCTGTTCGTGCTCTATCTGCCTGCCGTACGGTTTGCAGAACAACAAGCAAGACAGGTCAGCACTGGCCCCCCTTTTCTCTGTCTGTGTAACCTGGTATTAGTGAAAGAAAGCAAAAAGGTTTGAAATCCTACTTGAAGCGGATACTGGTTACTTAAGTCAGCATTATGTTCAGTAACAACAGACACAGCTGTCTTGACCACACACAGACCATTTTAGCAATCGCCAAAGTGCAACGCTCGTTATGCAGCCAAGTCTTAAATTATGGTAAGCAATGAAATAACCAAAGATGTTTTAAAAGAAAGCACATCAGTTCCATTAATATGAAATTTACCTTTCAGATAATTCTTGACTTGTAACAAATGTACATTTGCCAGTTTTGTGAGCAACAAGACTACGGAAAGTAAAAATTACTTCATAAAAATAAGCTGGCCAGGATTTTATGTGAACGGGACTTAATGACTATGCAATTATAATTTCTAAGTGCATGTAATTATTAAAATAGAAACAGACACACAGTCTTCTGTTTTCTGTAGCTTTTCCTAGGCTTTTTTTTTTTTTAAATCAGATTTACAATGAAAATGCGTACCAATCACAAGGCTTGGAGGGATGACAAATTTAGGCTTCAGTTCAGCAGAGAACTTAAGCATGTGCATATAACTGAGCATGGACTTAAGCTCTTCGCTGAGTTTGAACCCTAAGAAAGGTACATAGGCCTTTCCAGGGAATTTTGGCATTTTCAAATATTTTGAGCTGGCCAAGGAAAGGACAATTTTGGATTTGCCCAAACTGTTTTGGTTGCATGTAGTTTTTCCATGTAGGCTTTTGCGGGGAAGGCGAAGAAGTTATTTTCCAGGTTCCTTCTACTCAGACTCCTCCTTTAAACTGCAATAACAATTTCTTGTTGGCCTTTAAAATTCAAAGAGTCCTGCGGATAAAATGGAGACTAAAACATTGCACAAGGCCGCATCACTACCAGAGAAATAAATGAAAGAGAGAATTACAATTCAGTGATTTCACAGAAGCATATGAAATCCATGTGCTGTTTAACCTTGTCCAAGCACCTGGAAGCACACAAGACCCTAACTACTTCTCTAAATCCGACTTTCCTCTCCCCACAGCCCTTCCAATTCTCTCCTTCAAGGTAGATCCAGAAGCTACAGAGCATCAAAGGAATAGCATCAAATCTGTCTGCATATGCAGTATATTGTAACTTCTGCTTCACTTCCGAACCATCAACAGAAAGTCCATCCCCTGTTCCTACCTGCATGCCTGCACTAGTCTTATCTGTCAACGTTAGGCACAAAGCACAGTCTAACAGCCCACAGGGGAAGGCATACTTCACCTAAGTGGGCCAAGTTTGGCTTCTGCCTGCGGCCACTGAATGGAATGAAAATGCAGCAAAGGAATAGTTCATATTTTGAGGTCAGTAATTTTCCCCCTCTCATTCTGGACTTCCCATAGGTAGCAGCACAGTACCAAGATGGAAGTAGATGGCAGCTGTAGACAGACTTCAGCTGCCTCTCAACTGCTGCCTTGGCTTGGGACTATCTAAGAAGAAAAAAGGAGATGCTTTTGCAGTGGCATGAACTGGGTCATGGATGAACCCCTCCTTTTTGCCCACAGAGATGAGATGTGGGTGCATCCTGCATGGTGGACAGTACCTCACCAGCATTGCTGGGGACAGACAAAATCAAAGAGTTTATTAAGCTTCTCTGTAGCCCTGCTCACCTTGAAAAGGGACAGTTACTCCTCACTGTCATCTGCCTCTTTCATTACCTTTTAAAGTCTGCATAATTAATTTCCACTATTGTTCCCCCCCCAAAAAAAGTAGATTTACTTCTTTTCTAAATAAAATTTTCTTTAATAAAAAGGAGTACCACAAAACACAGCATCCCATCAATATTGAAAAATATATTAGATCCTTTGCATATTGCTTACAACTGTTGAAAAAGCTCAAAAGAAAAAAAATATATGTCATCACGATGTGTCTGTACCTGCCAAAATTACAGCTTATTTTAAAAAATGCTCAATATTATGTATTGTGACAGTTGCTATGGTAATAACTTTTTCCCCCCTTATATAGCAAAGTAATCAGTTATGAAAACCTATGGAAATTGTTAGTAGGTGGGGCCTTGCTGACACTTTTGGGTTTGGGTTTTGTTTTTCCCATGATACACGTATTTGTTGCACCAAGTGTGGTCAGCCCTGGGCAATCTGAGAGGTGATCAGTTCTGCTGAGAGAGACAGAGAGAAAGAGGAGATGTGGTGAGGTCCAGGAAATAGCACATTCAAAAGACAAACACAGCCTTCTATTTTCCCATACTTTCCACCTAGCAATGGTCATGGAGCAGATCCTGCCTGACGTAGGGCAATGAATCTCAGCAATGGGTTTCCAAAGCGGAGATGTCTGGGGGAGGGTGTCCAGGGTTCAGTGCACATGGCCTTCCAGTAGAGTTGTCTCAAGTGCATTCCTACCCTCAGCATTGCAGGCTGTAAAACCTAGAGCAAAACAGACCCAGAAACAAATGATTTCAGAATATGATTTTACCAGTGCAGTGGGAACTTACACTGTGCCTTTTCTATGATAACTGGACCTAAATGCATAAACAGGTTTAGGAGGAAACTTTTTAAGGCACATGGTCTGTACAGTTCCACCTTTGGGAGAGACTGTCCAAGTACACATATTTGAGCCCCCACACGCTTGAACTTTCCTTTGTCCCAGAAGGCTGCAGCAGTATCTCTGTCCAGAGGCTGTCCAGGACACCTCCTGGGCACAGGCTGTTTGCTCTCCCCTGGTGGCACTAGACCCTGTGGTATCGCTGCCCTGGGCCACCGTGCTGGTCCTGAGTCCAAGGACTCCCCGGTACCTTCATTATACTTTCTTCTCATCTCCAGTTATGCGGTGCTGTGGGTTTGCAGCTTGATTTTTCAAGGATGTTTGTCAGTGGAAGTAAACCAAGAAAAAGATTGCAATTTTCTTTAAGCAATAACTCATGGCTTTATTTACGACAGGAAATTTTCAAGTGTAGACAAAATTGTACGTTTAGGTACATTTCATTGCCTCATGTCTGGCAGTGTTAGAGGCCCCTGCATTGCCCAAGATCCTTCATCTCTCCCCACCTTTTGCATGCTGCCTCCCTCTCCAGAACATGGGAGCCTAACTGTTTCTCTGTCTCTTTTCTTCAATTCACTCCCTAAAGGAGCCAATTAAGGACCCCGTCAAAAAATAAACAAATATGTTCTACTCTCATTTGTCAGGCAACCTCCTGTTCCAGCTCAATGTGCAACAAAATCCAGATGATCTGTCGCATAGTACCTTCACTGGTTTGGTTCAGACTTGAGAAGCAAGTTTCCCCTGAACTCCAGCCAACTGTGAGTCCATTAGTGGCTTCCAGGTGAAGTGCCCAGTATCAAACAGAACTCACAACTTACACGTAGCTTTCCCCGTAATTAAATTTCTTCACTTTTGCTCTTTGGTCTCTGGAAAAACATGAGGAGATTTTTCTGATTTTTTCCTGACTTAGAAGAGCTGATAAAATACGGAGCACTGACATTAAAAACAGGGGGAATACTTAGCTTTCATTGGGTTGAAAGCTACTGTGGGCCCCACAGTAGCCCAAGAAAGGGAGAGGACGTTGGAGACACCAACAAAGAGCAGGAGAACCACTGTCATCAGAAGGAAGAAGTTGAAGACAACTGATCAGGATGCTGGGAGGAACAGATGGGGGTAAAAGCACTGGTGCCTAGGAGAGAAAACAGCCTCCATCACAGAGGAGGATGGTGCAGAGCCCATGGCAAGGTATTGCAGGGACTGAAGGGAGCTGCTGGCAGGAGCGGGAGCGGGTCGGGAGCAGCCCGCAGGCATCAGAACAGTAGGTCGGGACGAGGACGAGGCAGTTGGTATGGCTGTGCCTCACCCACCAGCCTCTGAAAGTCAAGTTGTTGCTTACTCATGCCTCAAATTATCCCTTACTCCATGTTTTTTCAGCCTACATGTGGGAATCGAGCCCTGCCGTTTTAAATTAGAGGCAGTTACGTGAGCGTCACAGGCGTAATGTAAGGATTTCAGTGGCAATACCTCGGCATACCAAGGTGATTCTTTGACGTGTACTTCAGGATCACTCCAACTGCTTGGTAATATGGCAGGATTTAGTTTCTGCATGAGTCAAATGCCCCACTGGTGTAAATAAACACAGTCACACTCGCTGCAGTAGGATTTGGTGTATTTATATCAGTGGGGAATTTCCTTCCATTTAGTAAGCTTTTAAAGAAAAGAATAGACCAGAAGAAAATACAATTTTTTCTCTTTTTATCCATCGGTTTCTAAACACAAACTTTTTTTTCCTATGCTGGAGTATTTTAAAACCAGAACAAAGAGCGAGTGAGAGTAAGCACAGCTATGTGCTAATTTATAACTGCTCAGAGTAAAAGGCAGCTCCAGCTGACAGTAGCTTCAAAAAAATTGTGCCTTCTGTAAATTAGGGTAAGGGAACTGATCACTGAAGGTAAACAGGTGATGAAATACTTCATTAGTACCTCATTTGTAATTTATGTCTGCTGAAGTAGTTGACAAAGAATCAAAACGTAAGTGGTAGATTTCTCAGAAGTGCAGCCTTTGAGGTCACTGAAGTGGATTAATTATAACCCAGTGTAAAGCACAGCCTGTCTCTGTGTCAATTACCAGTATTTGATAACTGAAATTATGTCAAGCTCTGTTCTTCTTCAAGATGCAGCCACACATTTTAAAATCATTATGACTGTAAGCATGAGCTTCACATAGCTAATGAGTTCAGCTCATTTATTAAAGTTCATTTTGACTTAGCAGATAGTAGTTGAGATTCAGAGGGGAGTGGGTGGCAAGGGATCCAGTTCTGCAAAAATAAACACCTTTCCTTATCCCCTCTCCCAGTCCTGTGCAGGAGAAACAAATTCAGTTCACTTGCCAAAGAATCATTTAAATGTACTGTAGGAGAGAGTTGAGGGAGTCAACTGCTATTAAACATGACCTGCTTCTAATGGCTATCAGAACTCCAACTGTTACGTGGAAACGCTGGGCTTAATGGACTACCTGCTGTTCATATTCATAACAGTAAAATGACTGATAATGTACCTCTACCACGACTTGGGATTTTCTTTCCCCTCTTCCTCCCTTTTTTAAACTCTTCCCTGGAACTGCACAAGTATTGGGTAGGGTTCGATAGCATCTGTTCGTATGTTATCAAAACCTACCACACGCTCTTTGGTGAGTAACTCTATCTTGCCGTGGCCACGCAATCTGCTGCTAGTGCAGCAGGCAGGCAGCGCACGCTCCCTGCGTCCTGACCTGCGGCAGCACTGCCTGCACACTGTAAGCAAACTTTGAAAGCGATGGTTTGGGGCTTGGTTTCATTTTCTGATGCAAAAAGCAGCTAATGCACTGGGTTGGCATCAGTAAACTGATCACCAGGATACCAACTTTGCTGCATGTTTCATGTGCACCTTATGCTCAGCGTAGCTGCTGCGCCAGGGCCCACGAGCAGCCATAGCTGGTGCTGCAGATTCCCACCTGTGGGAAAAATGAGGCCAGACCTCAGCTGTACTTCCAAAGCGAATGGCTCCAGCTTCAGCTGAGGTCAGACTTTGACAGGAGGCTAAGGAACAGTGTTTGGTCTAGTGAGACATTCTTTCACCATTCCCTGCTTCCACCTGAAGTATCTCAGTTGTAAATGTCTCTTACTGAAGTAACTAGTAACATATGATCCTGTTGCGTAGGTAATTCCTTATTCTTTTTGCTCTAACTAAATGACATACGGTCTGGGGTCAGACAGTGTTTTCAATGGAATCTTGCATTTATCATGGCTGTAACAGAGCCATATTCCAATATTTATCAGCAATCTTTTAAGAAAGCAGCAAGTTCAGTCTTTGAGGCGGACATGGTATAGTCAGAAGATTTTCTTCTAAAGAATTTTTTTTTTTAAGATTAACAACATGTGGTGTTAATGTTTAAAGTACAAATTTTAGTTTGTCAGTGCAACTCATCATTCCTTATTACACATTGTGAAATAATTTTAAGATTCTTTGTGCATCTTTAAGCCAAAAGAATATCTGAAAACCACCCAAGACCTCTACTATGGAGTCCAGAGTAAGTATACAGCTGTGACCTAAATCATAGATATCTAACCTGAACCTCAGGAAAATAACTGAGGAAAAGATGTATTTGTGTCTCTGAATAATACTCTATTTTCCAATGGAATCGGTCACTCCAGTTTGCATCAGATTGCTGTTCATATCTTTAGTACCAGGATAATATGGTTGTTAATTTTAGAAGCACCTAAATGGATTAGGTATGTGGAGAGATAGATTGAGCAGAATATTCACCACAGGGTGGCTTTCTGGCCCTACTGAAATCAACAAAAGTTATAGCACCTACGTCAATGCATATGGGATTTCAAATCTCATATTGTAACCTCCACCGTTTCAGGAAAAATATTTTATTGGATAAACAGCCAGAATGTTGAAACAATCCCTCCCTAAATATTTTGCAGCAATAATGACAGTGATTTCTCCATGGCATCAATCGAACTGGAACACTTAAAAATACTTATTTCAATATAAGTAAGTAAAAATGTGCTACAGATTGGAAATGAAGGAAGAGAACTCGTATGAAGGATATTATAAGCTATGTCTAGACTTACCTGCTAGGAAAAATGATGGATCCTGTCCAGCCCACACCTCCAATTTTCTTTTCCAGATTGTGAGAAGGTGGGAGGGAAGAAGGAGGGACAGCTGGTGCATGCCTGTGCTTTGTCCCAGTAGGGAGCTGGGATGTGAGAATATGCAACTGGAAAGTGGAAAATTCTCCCCACATCCCTCATCTAGATACAGCTAAGTGCCCACAGTGACCAAGGAAATGCCTTTTCATAAGAATTCAAAAGTGTTTCCATTTTTTCCACTCATTTGGTTAAATATAGCTTTGTAGACTCAGACTTTTCAAAAAGCTGGACAATATATGGGATTATTTCCTTGTGTGCCACCACTTTAATGGTACTACATTTGAGATGAGCTTAATAACTCTGATGACTCAAAGCCAGGCTTTTACGAAGGTGCAGGAACAGATTTGCAAACTCCTTGTGTTCCCAAATGAGCTCCTACATGGCACCAGAGTAATGGGCACATTGCAAAAAAAATTCCCCCTGTCTCCCAGTTCCAATTCTGCCACCTGAGCTCAAAATTTCAATAAAATGTCAGCACCGAAATTTTTGAGGGCTTGCAAAAAAAGGTTTCATGACGAAACCTGAACTAGACACTGATTAAGAAATGCAGACAGAACAAATTGATTTTTCTAGGCTGCTGCTCATGCTTTCTGCCCCTTTTAGCAGATATTTATCCATGGCTGGTAGGAATTTGTGTACCTCTAGAAAAGGTGTGTGGCTGCACCAGCCTGGAGAGGGGCGAGACAGCTGGCCCAGTGGGACGGGTCAGGCAAAAGCAGATGGCCCTGAGCGGCCAGGCTGGCGTGGGGACAGATGGCAACACAGGACAGCTCGGGAAGGGGGACATATGGCAACATGGGATTGGCAGGAGCACAAGTCCTTACGCTGGTCCCAATTATGAGCCTGGTGGGTCTGGATTCGCCTGGGAGAAGGTAAAAGGGCTTTTACGTCTTCCCATCCCTCCTCAGACACGGGCAGGGATGCCATGGACCGCAGGATGCCGCCATGGCTGCGTGCTGTACAGTCCGGACAGGGATGTCAGCCACTGCTGGCTGCTGAGCCTTTCTGAATATTTTTTCTGCTGTCATTTCAGCATCTAACAAGTTTTCACCATTCTTACACACACTTATATGTTTTGATTTTCATCAGCACATGGTTCATCAGAGGTAGAAAAGGATAAAAGGCAACATGTGCACCACTGAGATTTAATGGGCTGATTCAGCATGCTGTTATGTCCTTTGAGACGTGGAAGACAAATGAATTTGCCTGTTCATCATCTTAGAGAGCTGAGACATAATAAGTATGAAAAATACTTAACACACAGAAAAACATAAAAACATGTAACACTGTAATATATCCATTGTATATTCCCCCTCCCACTTTCCTTATTTTTGGGATGGTAAAGACACTAACCAAGAAATTTGCTTGAATTCTGAAGGAGCTTTTTAGGCATAAATACTTTTTCACCGCTAACCACTAACTACCACATTGCACATGTAGAGCATAATTAAGAAGAATAATAAATTAGGAGTTGGATGTCTTCCCATGTCATTTTGAGTATGGGAGGCAAAATTAAAAAGCTTTACAAACATTATGGAATGTGCTTATATACACAAGTCTCATATTTGTCAGTATGCCTCCTGTATTTCTTTGCCTTAATGCAAGCTGTCCACCCAGAAATGACATCTTTTGGGCATATTTTAAATAGATGCAGGGGAAGTCATTTAGTTTGGTCACATTAAACTGCCGAAGGACTCCATAGATAGCACATACAGCACAGCCTGCTTCCCTGGTGAGAACAGGATGAGATTTTTTATAGACAACATTAAGTGTGTTGAGCAAATTGCATTCACCATATTACACTGTACCTTTTATAACTATCGTAATTGCATTTTTCAATTTTCCAGCATACTTCATCATCTCTTTCATCACCTCTTTTACTGAATACACTATTAACAGAGCAACATCCATTACAGAGGTATAGGAATTAATTAACTTGCAGCAGTTGTGATCTCTGGACACTGAATATAACAGATTTGGTGGTCATATCACTGAGACCAATTTCCTGCCTGTGGTATACAATCACAGAATACTATAGATTGAATCTCTTATTAATAAGATTAATTTCCTTTTTTGTGAGGAAGGGAAAGAAGTGGTGATAAAGTTAAAAATGATACTTCAGTTTTGGGAAGAGATTTCATGTATTCTAAAAGAGACTACCCTAAACTGTGAAATCCATGTACAGATGTGGATCTGGACTGCTCCAAAAACACAGTAGTGTTCAGAAATGGATTTTTGTCATCTTGTCTTAGCTAGATAGAGAACCGGTGTTAAGATGGAGATTTGCACTCTGAAATCTCTCTGAGCCAGGTTCGCTGATGCCTGCTGCTTCCTTTTTACTTTTTGTGAAAGAAGATTTTCACAGTTACTATAAGGGATTTATTTTAGCCATTCAAGAAATACAAAGGGGTTTATAATGCAGGAGTGTATATTTACATGGTGACATCCTTGGAAGACTAAAAGTTAGTCTTGCTGCATCTACTTTGCCATACAGGTATGACGAATATGGCTGGGTTTCCTGGCAATAAAAATACACAGGGAACCTCTTTTATCTATCCATCAATAGCATGATTTTATCTGTTACTGAATATTATCTTTGAGATGAAACATATCTGTATGAGTACTCGATTATCTTTCTTCATCAGGCTGGTATCCAAACACTGAAAAGTCAGAGTCAGAACTAATGTGTGTTGGGATAGTGGCACTCCGATGGAGCTATGATGACTGTTAGCCACTGATGGCTCGACTGAAGATTTAAGTTTGACAATTATTTTGGCTAGTACAATTTCTTTAAAAAGTCAGATCTCTTTAAAAGCGTCCATTCTTATTGCCTACGTTTCCCACAGGTTTTAATTGAGGTGTCTCCAAACTCAGAACATGATTTTTTTTTCCTTTTGTGCAGGAATGTTTTCCTATATTTTGGGAAGATTGCCCTTGTATTTCATAGCTGTGAAATGTCTCTTAGTGTCACTGTCCTACTTGTTACAAATGTATGTATTCTGCTCCATTCAAGTGACCTTTGGATGATACCAAGAAATTATAGAGCTTATAACATAGAAATCCCTCTGTAGAAACATCCTGAATCATTTTCCTGTGGGAGGAGGGCTTCCCCACCTGCAATTTTGATAGGATGTTTGTTGCCTCAGGAGAATGGCAGAGAAGATCCACAATTTATTTTGGTAGTTTGAGGCAACATTCTGTCCACTGCATTCAAAAGGCCCAAAATCCACAAAATATAAGAATGAAAATAAGTGTTTTCATAAGCAAAGCACCATGGTTAGTCATGATGCTTCCAATTTACAACATCCCAGAAAGATGGATGACCTTGCTTATATTTGTTATTTTAGTTTTTCTAAGGGATGTATGATGAATGAGATTTTCCAAATGTATTCATGAATAATAATGTCATTTTAATGATATTGCATCTTTGCATACAACAGATGATTATAAAGAATGCCAATGGGGACTGATAACTAGGTCCTGTAATTGAAATCATGTCTAGAAGAAATACTATAGCGTGGCTTTGCACATTTCAGGACTACCCAGAAACCAATATCTCTCCTGAAAATGGTAGACTGCCTACAGCTATCATTCCAGCTATTTCTGAGTAATGGTAATAGCTCTGGAATGACATCTGACTTGAAGCAGTCAGGTATTAAAATACCAGACAAGCACGGCTGCCCGTACCTGACTGTACTACAGGAGCAGTGATCTGTGGCAAACTGCCATGGTAATATGTCCCTTTAAGATGTAACCTCTCCAAAAGGCAAAAGTTCAAGTAGGTTTGGTATTGGTAAAGTATATTCTGTCATATACAGCTTTAACAGGGAGTTCTATGGTTTTTTCCTCTTCTTTTAGAGTTGCACAAGTAATGGTAAAATATTGGAAACAGGAACGTAAGAAAAAAGATACAAATTCTATTTAAAGCATCTGTGAAGTAAATATGAACTCCCCCAAAACCTACTGTAATGTGTTTCTTACGTTAGAGGAAGTGTAGATTAAGCTGAAAACGTGACTTCTTTGAAGGTAATGGTTAAAGTCCCACTGATGTAATTTCATTCACTCTGTTCTGTCTTCTCGGTCCTGTATAACTACTGAGCTTCTGGGGTTTGGTTTTTTTTTTCCAGAAATAATGGAAATAACTTAGATGAAATTAAAGCTTCATTTTCTTGGGCATAATCCACAAGCCTCAGGAATAGCTGATGAAATATCCTTGCATTTTTAACCAATTGTACTAATCCAGTCAACACCATAATTGCACTCAGAATCCCCTAGGCCTAATTTGAGTGTAAGGAAAAGCTACTGTGCTATTGTTAAACTCCTTGGGTTTAATTTTTTACCAGCCAATAATTACAAAACACAGGAAATGACATGGTGAATGATGGAACTATTTTGAAGTGCAAATTTATGAAGCAGCTGCAGCAAATAAAGTGGTAATTTAATTAGGCTTATGTCCTAAAGCTGAGGTGTAGTGAAGAACATTTCTGAGATACAAGCTAATTCAAATCTGGAATAGTAATCCCACATTTAGTAATTTCAGTGCTATAGCTCAGTTAATTACAGCATATTAGCAAAATAATGAGATAATTAATCTTCAAATGCAGTTCTTGTCTACATGCATATTACAGAAGAATTTGACTTATCCTTTCTTTGTATGTTTTTCCAAGAACAAGTTATGACTAATTTAACCTAGAGAAACCCTTCCTCACCAAAATACCTAGATTGTTTTCTTTTCCAAACCTATCAGGTTTTGGACAACTCGTTCTTTGTTTAAACGAGAAAATACTTTCATAATAGAATCTGTGAGAAGAATCTCAAAAGGTATTAAATTCATTTTATTTGTAAACTAAAGACTATTGCATCTACTGCTTTTGCTTTTATAAGTAGCATATACGGACTATTGCTGAGCCATTTAGTCTGTCCTACTTCAGTTTTATTTGTAGTACAGTGGTTTCTATCTGCACTTTGAAAACACGTGCTTTTACAAGCAGATAGCTGTTGGCACACTGCGTGCAATGTATTTTATATGTTAAACATAGTACCAGAAAATAATACCTTTTCAGAAATGCTAATAGTCATAACTTTAGCAAATTTCTCAGTGAAGTATTTATTTTATGTTTTATAAATATTAATATAAATATTATTTTTATATTTTGAGCCTTCCATTTTGTCAACAGAATACTCGGCATTACCTTAAATATATACATACCTTTTGTTCTTGCTTGTATGTATACTCAGCTACAAAAGGCAACTGTTGTATGACAGGTGTGCTTCAATCTTTTCACACCACATCCAAAATTCTCTGCATTTTTTGAGGTCCTATCTATTGCAATAGGTACATTTCCCATTTGCTTCATCATCTTATTCACTTGCCTTGCAAGTGTGTATCGGTTTGCTTCAACTCATTTTATGACTGCCATGGACTATTTTGAGTTTTCAATACTTAATACTTCCTGTTACTTTTATCACTGGATATAACTGAACCAGCTTTCACATCCTGCCCTTACTTCCACAGGCTTTTTCACTGGGTCCATAACCCATGAGCCTCAGGAATAGCTGATGAAATATCCTTGCATTTTTAACCAGTTGTACTAATCCAGTCAACACCGTAATTGCACTCAGAATCCCTTAGGCCTAATTTGAGTGTAAGGAAATGATGAGTAGGGTTTTGCACGCTGGGCACATAGTCACAAATATCACATTTAAATGCATTATTTTTAGTGTCACAAAGGCTAACGTGTTAAGTAACTGCATAAAAACAGATTTTATCCTACATGGTAGGTGAGAAAATAGGTAACGCTGGCAAAACAAAAGAGGAAGGAAAACACCATCTGGGAAAGAGCAAGACTTCCTATCTGTTGTTCCATCTTCCACATTTGGTTGACTCCTCTTTGAGGAACTGATGAGATCTACTGGTCCTAAAAATGGTGGCCCAAATTCAACAGACTTGAAACTATGCGCTTCCTCTCTAATAACAAGCAACGGCGTAGGGAGCATGTGGCTTTAAATCATTTTACCTAAATGAGAGTTGCATAGTGTTTGTCTCATGTAATTGTTGGCTTTGTAAAGTCAACTGGAGAACTGCTATCTGTAGAAAAAGACTAGTCCAAACATCCCAGATGTTTGTATTCAAATTATACTTCACTGGAAATCTTGGAGGATGATAAAAAAAACCTATATCCCTCTTAAATGTTCCTGTCTAACAATGTAGCGAGACACGAATGAATATATTCATATATTTTAAGATGAGGGAGGAAATGGTAAAATAAGAATGTTGACTGTTGTTTTTTCACTGTACCTTTGTAGCCTGTGTCACAGCAGGCCTAGGTGGATCAAATGCTCTGTAGTTGCCACTGTATCTGTAGTTCCCTCTTTGCTAAATGAGCTACATAGGTTTAGTCTCTGGACATGACTCAACATATAGAAACTGTAGCTTTCCGGTGCAATGAAGAGATCAGGACACTTCATTCCACCACATGCTGTGCTCTCCTCCACTGTAGGAAGAAAGACCAAAACAAAACAAAAAACAGGGGTCAGCTATACAGATATTTACAGTGTTTTGGTTTGGTTTGCTTTGGTTTTTTAAAATTTTGAGATCTAATAGCATTATTTTCCTATGCTTCACCTTTAAATTGGAGGGAATTGAATTCCCAAGTTCATAATGACTGTAACCATGTCTCATGATGGACAGAAGAATGTCTCCTATTTTTTTCTGACTGTAGATGGTAATTTTTGCTCTGAAGCACTAACCTCAGTAATTAAAAATCTGAACCACAGTAACAGCCAGAGGTCCAGAGCAAGAGGTCCAGAAGTTGCCATTACCCTCTTTAGACAGAGAAAACATGCACAAGCCATCATATCTCAGGAACCAAAAAAAAAAAAAAAAAAAAAAGGTTCCCTCCAGTTTGTTCACTTAACTAAAGTGGTGTGGTGATAGCCGCAATCCCCCTTTTCTGCCCATTGCCAGCTGCTGGGTGTAGGCAGAGGGAGCACAGGACTGCCTCAGCAAGGCTGCTAATCTCACAGGAGGCTGAATTAGGAACAGCTATAAGACGTGGTTGCCTTCATGTGGTAAGAAGCTTTCTCCATGAAGCCTTTTCAACGAAGCTGAAAATGGGAAACAGTAGCAGGAATTTCAACTTTCCACCATTCCTGTTGTTAAAAATCTTCTTATCGCCTTCACACCCTTGCCTTGCCCACACAGACCTATAGATTGATGGGGAAAGGCATCCTTTTGAGGACTCCTTGCCTTAGTTTATAGTTTAGAAATTGCAGTGTGGGTTGTGGGAAGAGCCAGCCAAGATCTCGTGTCACTGTGGTGGGCTGAGGCAGCGTACGAGCACATCTAATTTATCACTTGTCTAAAGCTTACTGGTTGATCTCAGTAAAGTGAAAGCAGTTAAGTTCAATAGCAGAGTATTTTAGCCCAAAGCCTAAAATTAGTTCTAAGGGAAAAGCACTTATTTGTTTTTCTTTTACTCAAATGCTATGGGGTTTTAAATTCTTTTTTCAGTAATTTTGTTTCACCCAGAGACTGGCAACAGACACAACCGAGGAGGATTTCCCGTGGGATGGCACTGACACAGGGCCATTAGCTGAGTGGTTTGTAACAACCCTTCCTCCTCTGCAGCACCTTTCCCCACAGAGTCAACAGACATCTGAATCTCCTTCACCCTCCAAGTAAAGGAGGCACCACGTAACAGAAACATTTGTTGTTGTATTTGTTCTCCAGAGGCATGCTAGTTAGGTGGGTAATGTTTGATGACTCCCCCTCGTCATAATTTGACTCACCCCATAGTCCTCAGGCAGGTGTCAAACTGTTGTAACTGAATCACAGCTTACAGTCATATGCTGGTTTTACGCAAAATTACTTGATTTCATAATACCACATATCGTTCTAATACTGGAACTGCATTTTCAGTATTATGTGAAGCAATTTTAGTAACAGGAAATACTTAATGTCATTTTTCTTCAATACAGTTCACCATCTTCATTATTAACTTTCCCTTAGAGATATTTAATGTAATATTTAAAATATTTGGGGAGAGAATCAGGCCATGACTGAGATTTTAAAACTTGCCATCTGGTTTCCATTTCAGAAATGAGGAGGGTCTCTAATCTAGTTTACACCAACTGTCCAGGACTCTTGCTCTTGGTCACTGAGGCAGCCAACTAGCAACATTAACAGAGAAAAATGTCTTATTAGAAAAGTGTTTACAAGAACTGTAAGGTTGTGTCCCTTAAATACATCCTTCCTCTCCAGAAGGTACTTCTCAAAATGCCATAATTCTTTTTATTTTGCAGGTCTTTATACTCTGGGATCATTTTCAATTCTCCTTTCTCCATTGCACCACACAGCCAGTCATTTGTTCATTTCTCATTTTTTACTTACTTCATAGAGTTTTCTACCTGAATTTAGCCATGACTTGAAGAGAAACAAGCTTCAATTTTATGACCAAAATATTGTTCAGTTATGCCATACACTTGCTTCAATTTTTATGATCACAGTTGGGATTTATTTTGGAGGGATGTTTGGAACAGCTTTGCAATCCTTACCATAAAGTAGAAGAGTACCCTCTATGGATTTTTGTGTTTTCCCACAGGTACATGAACTGAGCATAGCTGCTGAAAAAATTTGGCCTCTTGTGGTGTCCCCAGCCACTCTTGTGCTCTCCAGAATGACTGGCCTTGATCAGAGGAAAGAAAAGACTTGGCACACAAAACTGAGGTGTTGGTGTGATGGCAGAGACATAGCCTGTTTATCTCAAGGCGATGCATTTCCTTGGTGAAATATAAAACCAACCGAAGTTAATGACACCTCGTAGTGATTTCCAGGATTTCTAATGAAAGAAATTACTTTAAAGTACTTAAAATGCTAGATCTGGTCTCAGGAGACATGCTTCTGTCTCCCCCCTTCATCTACCAGTCATGGCTCTTAGTCACAGTACTTTCAGCTCTCTGTACCTCCATTTCTCCACTTGCAAACCATAAGCAATGATTCATTCCCCTTTAAGAACAATCTAAAAACTGTTGTTGTTGCTGTTATTAATTGTAGTAAATGCACACAATAGCATATATGAGGAGATAAAAGGTACAGAACCCCTTCATCCAGGAACACAAGCAGAAGCACACAACATAAACCAAGGTAAGCAATCAGACATAGAGATGTATTGTAGGATTATACCTTGGCTGCCTCACAGTGTAGTTGGATTTTATCTTCTTAGTAGCAACCTTTCTTCAAAAATTAAAACATTTTTAGTCACATTTCGAGTAGGGATTGATTTTCATGCAGTACATTGATTTTTCAGGGAGGCTGGGAATGGAAATCTGATACCAATGAGATTACAGTGAGCTGTTTTCTCTCCGGGGTGAGGCAGCAATTCAGTAAAGTATTTAAGTATGTAGCTAATTTTAAGCATTTAAATAGTCCCAAATCAATTTCCTGCAGAACTCCTCCTGAACACAAAGCTGTGGAGGCCAAATGTTATCAAACTGTGCCATCCAACTCCATTTTTCTTTGTTTTTCATTAATATTCAGCAACAGCTTTTTACTTCTATCTGTGGGAAGCAAATTTTAAGCTGTCATACTAGCAGACAGGTTCAGCATGAGACTGTGATCAGTCCTAAAGGTTTTATATTTGGTGTGGAACTGGGCACTGTTTAAATACAGGAGACAAAAAGATTCCCCAAAACTTCCTTCAAGTATGCCAGCAAAAAAGATATTAAATGATATAGGAAACTACATTATGCAGCAGAACTGTATCTCTTCCAGCAGATGACTTTGTGTGAGTGTGACCAGGGAAAATCCTGAGCCTAACTATTTCGGCGAGACTTGTGTGATCCAGGAAACAAAAGGCTACTACATCTTTTTTTCATCTTTTAACTTTTCCCAAAAGAGTCAAGGGCCCAATATGTTCTTCCAGTCTCTGTCTCTTTTCCCTCATACTGCATTAGTTGCTCTTTTTTTTTGCCAATAACATAAATATGTGACACTTGCCGGAACTGAGCAAGGGTACATCATGATACATTTTGCATTAAGTCCTCATGGGCTTGTGTGCCCCAGGGTGGATTTTCCAGCATAGCCACTACTCTGCCAGCACAAGAGTCTGTGTACCAAACACTATTGCACGATTTAGAGATGGCATAAGTGAGCATACACATGAAATAACAAGCACTATAAGCACCGAAGATGCTTGGACAGTAGCTGCCTAACGGGCCTGAAACCCTGACCCAGTCAATAACCACAATATTCTCATTAAAGCTTTGTTTACTCTGCTCATAAAGAAGTTTACTTACTGAAACAGAGAAGAAAATTCCATTCTAAAAGGGAATTAAAGTGTGAAAACCTACTATGCATGAGGTCGGAGAATGTGGTCTCTATGCTCTTGCCCTGAAATAGGGAAGTCAAAGTTCAAGATATGTACTGTTTCTAACCATGTTTCCACATGCACTCACTATCGTCTGATGCTGGTACCCTGAGCTGCTTCAGCAAGATGCATTACAAGCTGAGAGAGTCACACATAAGATAGGTAATGCCAAAAAGTCCCACAAGGGCAAAAAAATCCAAACGCATCTCTTACAACGAGGGTCCAGCCCTGGGATGGGTTCTGTAGCAGAGCTCAAACCTCTGCTCCTCAGCAATGCGGCACAAAACTGCAGTACCTCAGCCAAAGAAACATCTCATTACATGGCAAGTGCAGAAGACTGCTCTCCTCCCTCTGGACCAAGCCACAGAGAAGATCTGACGCACGCTGAGGCCATGGCGAGAATGTATGCTGAAATAGAACATTCTGAAGGGCTTGGTTTATTCATATTAATGGGATTCTTCACTATACAAAGATTTTCTTTGTTTTGATGTTTAAAGTCTCCAAACGTGGAGTATTGCAGTCTGGGAGTCACTAGAAAGGCGAACAATAATTTGTCAGGTAAATGAGCACATCGGTGTATAAAACAAGCTGATTGGAGTTGGAAAGGTGCCTTTGGATTTGGTTTTGCTTTCAGTGATACAATAAGGTTTGGGCTTGTGCTGAAGTCGACTGCCTTGCCAAAGGCTATTTTTACAGGGAGTTACTGTGGAAAGAAGCCAATTAGACATAAAAGAATATTTAAAAGTGAAAAAAAATGCTTCCAATGGATACAGGGAAAGGGTTCTCTTGAGAAAACAAAGCACATGCCTAATCATTTGAGCCATATTCTTCCCTCAGGTACACAAGTATAAAAACAGATTCTTTCCAGGGACTTTGAATGAATTACTCTGCTTTTAATTGGGGGCAGAATCAGGCCTATTTTGTTCATTGGATCTATTTAAAAAATAGGAAGAACGTGAGCTTTATTAGCAAACATGAGTCTGTGCTGGAACACCTTCTATGTTGGCTTCATTTATGTAGGCAGCAAAAACTATAACCCTTTTTTCTCTGTCCTGCTTTGTTTCTTTTTAATTAAAACATGAAAACCGTAGGTATACAAAATCTGGTTGTGAGGATGCGGTGGCTGCTTTCTGTACATGAAAGTAATTAAATTTTCTTCTGTCTTTATATACAGTGTGATTGCTGCTGTCTTCACTGTTAATCATCTTAATTTTTGCTTAATTTGGAGCTGGATTTGTTTAATCAAAAGTTTACAGTTGGAAGAGATTCTGATTTTCAATGCACGGTGGGGCACATTTGATGCGGATTGCTTGCATGTTTGTGTGAGTGTGTGTATGTGCATGCACACACAACACACATTAACAAGTAATAAAAGATATCTCTCTGGTTCATTTACGCAGTGGAGATCAGATTATGAAAGGTTAAACCATTAAACAAATGCTAATGCACTCTGATGCCTGGACCTTGTCCAATAGTACCTGCAGCAGCTGTCAACCTAATTAAGCCAGATGTGTGTTAAGTGTAAACGGACCTCCCAGGAGGAACAATAACAGATTTTAGGTCCTTAGGGGGCTCAGGGCACCAATGCATATAGTGTTTCTGAAGGAAACATCACCCCTACCTTGTGAGTTTTCTGCTCATTAGTACCATCCTGATTGTACTCCTCTGGGACCGGGCTTGGGGGAGGAGAAGTCTCTTTTCATTCCAGCTAAGGCCAGCAAGAATGCTCATTTTCAATTGATTCTGGCAGTCATGACATTTACTCAACACTCTAATCTCTATTTTTTTAACCTCCACTTTAGTCTGTCTGTAACATATTTTAAAAGTGACATTTATCCTATGCCATATTTGCCAACCCTTTAAGTATATGTGCAGACCATAAGCTGATAGAAAGAATCTTAATAAGCCTTTTAATATTAACAATCAAGAGAAATCTATAGAGAGGGGAAATATTAGGTAATTATGAGCATGCAGTGTGCAATAATGTGTTACAATAAAAAAGAAAATCCTTTTACAGTGTGAAAATATTATGGGAAATTAACAAAAAACACTTAGCAATATTTAAAACCTGCTGAAACTTGCAGCTGAATTGTTTCTTGTGTGCTATTAACTGCAATATGTCCAGGAGAAAGAGGCTAGAGAAGTAGACCTGCAGACCTTCACACCTGGTCAAGGAAAGACAAGTCTCTGAGAGTTCCCATACATGTTGAACTTAACACCTACTTTCTCACTCACTTCACAGCCAAGCTATGGCACTTCTTTCCAAAGAAGCAGAACAAAATCATAAAGCAGCATCACAGAATAAAATGGAGTGTGGTTTCTCTGGGCCAGATCATCTGTGATGAACGAGAAGACCTCCATGGATTTCCTGGGAGGTCTGTCCACCTACACTGTCTTTGGATCTAGCCCTAAGTTCTCCTCAAGTCACCTGGGATGATCTAATAAAGATGTATGGTGCCATGTTGCCTTAAACAAACCTTCACCTGAAAATGGGCAATCACGCAATAGTTTTATTTTTCCTGGCACTCAGCATTCACTATCTATTGGGGCATTAAATTTAGTTACAGCTGTACTAAAATGAATTATCTTGTACTGGCTAGGACCCTAAGATTATACGTATATTTTAATGCCATATCCATAAAAGATTACTTTTCTAATGAGCTTTCCTGTAAGATCTCTTTCTGTGAGATCAGAACATATTCCTCATGTTATAACTGAGCACACTGGTGTGGTGCTGGGATATGAACTGTTGAGCCAGTCTTCCTATTCAGTGCTACATAGAAGATATTTGAAGAGAGCAGGTTTCTCCTGTTCCATCATTACCGAACGGTGTTAAATGCACTGTGTATTTGTGTCCTTAATACCGCATTTCCTTGGCTTACTGATAATAGGGTGGCTAAATGAGTGTGCTAGCTGTCCTAATGTCAGAGAGTAATTATTTATGGTCCATTGAATCTCCATGTTGTTCTCAATATCCCCAGTTCCAGTACAAGGATGCAGGATTTAGGACCCAAGCTCCGTCCGTGTGCTGCAGCTGTTGCTGGCCGGGGCCCAGGGCTCATGCTCCAGGCAAATGCCAAGCTGCAGAGTCAAGCTCTTGCTTGCACCTCTTCTGCACCAGGACTCGTGCAGTCTTTGCAGCACAGGAAGGGTGGGAAGCTCCTGCCGGCAGCTTCCCCCATGGATCCCTTCTGCGAATGGGAAAGGTGGCCCAGGTTCTTAGGGTCTCCTCTCTCTCTTAGCATATGAGTAGTGATGACAGGAAAAGAGGCTGAGACTACTCTTTTGTCGAAAGCAAAAGGGGACTTACATAGTGCATAATACACTATATTAATATGCTCTCTCTATATATGCATAATACACTGCAGGACACACAAATCCCTGAGGTACTAACCAGGATGGGCATTAGTATGATTGCATCTGTGTGGT
>NW_009196954.1:47166-52714 GCF_000690835.1 Fulmarus glacialis | reverse complement strand
AGGTAATCCTGCTGAACTGACATGTCTTTACTGCAGCACCCTGCACCACTTCAATGTGCCATCTTGTTCCTAGCTTCCACGGGGATGTGTATTACAATATCCCACTGTGCCGTGTAAAATGGGGGAACACCTATCCAGGGATTCATCTGAGTATTACAGTGCAGACATCTAAGTCTGAACCGGTCGTTTTAGACATCCTGTACCGTGACTGGAGTAATTGTAACGTCTCGCATCCTGATGCGGACAACTAAAGTAGATCAGAGGGACGACTCTCTGAAAGAGGCTGCTTCTCCACTTCAGCTGGTAGCTAGTTTAACTGCTCGGCCCTTCTGCACGGTAGGTGTCTAAGGTTACAAGAAGGGAGTTTCACTTGCAGTTTCTGGAATGAAATCATTTTGGTAGGTGTGAGCTAGATGCAAAGCCATTCAGCCCTGTCGGAAATAGGTCAGTTCCTGTAATGCTCAGAACAACAGCTCTAAGCAATTAAGGAGCTGCAAGGTCAAATCCTTTGGTGCCTTCGGAGTCTAGTGAATACAAGGATGGGTAGTAGCTGAGCATGACAGGTTGGATTGCAGATTTGAACCTAGTTTGCCAAATCCCACAAAAGGAGATAGATATCTCTTTAGGCACCTAAATCCTTTATTTAATGAGGCTCCGAGTCCTTTAGATACTGCCAGTGAAATGCCTAATAAAGTTGCACATAATTGCAGTGTGCATGTAACAGAGTTTGGTCTCTGAGCAGTATATTTCTAGTTTTAATAAGTCAAATAATTTTTTGTACGACATGGAAAAATGTTACACAACACAGTGATAAAGTGAAGATAAGTTTTCTCACTCTGAAATTATAAATTGTAGACTGGGAAAAAGAATGACATTTATTTCAAGCACGTTTAATCCAGAAGAAGTAGGCTGGTGTAATATGCTTTCCAGTAACCTCATTTCTCTCCTGTGAAAAGAAGACTAATATCAGTGGAAATGCTGAGTGTATTCGGAAGGCTTTGAAACCAATTAATCACCTGCAGAATTTTTCATAAAACCGTATTTCATTTGGGACAAAGTAGGAGCTGAAGTAATTTAAGGATGTCAGATTAAAAAAGTTTTCACAGGTAAACATGCAATTCCATGAGCATCAGAATTAATGACTCCTGCTTTCCAATGGATTTATTTCTTGTGCCTATGAAGTGGCACGCTGATTTAAGCTTTCCCTGCTTTTGGGGCTGGGGCTCCTTGCCATAGGGATTTAGGAAGGAATCTGGGCTTGCAGGCTGGGTGAGAGGTACAGTACACTGCAATATTTTAACTGCTCTGGACAACTGAAGTTAGGGGGTGAACCATGGAAATGGTATCTGCCTTGCAGCTTAGATAGTGCGAGTGAACTCTATGAGATTATGGCCGTTTTAATTCCTTGCAAATGTGTGGTGTGATTTAACTGATCCATTTTAATTCACACCAATATAAATTTTCCTAGGTTACTACTTAAAAGGGAAAAAATGGAGAGGGTATAAAAACTAGCAAAGGACCTTCTGCAATCTTTTGGCTAAGTGGCCTTACTATCAGGTAGGAAATATTTAGCATCCTTGAAGTTGCAGGTTCAGAGCTGGTTTAATCTTTCGACCAGAAGAAAGATAAACTGAGATCCATTCAATTTATTGTCTGGATTTTTTCAGATAAGAGCACAATAACTTAAATACATTCCATTTTGTAAGGATGTAGTTCAGCATATGATGTGTTTTCTAAGAATGAACTCCAGCAATTTATAAGGTAGATGTGTTGTCACTGGACATATTTTCTCCTTCCACTTCTGTCCTGCACCCTGCAAAACTGCTGTGGGCAGCAGCCTGCTGCTCCAAAACCCACTGCAACTCTCTGTGCTCCTCCATACAATGTTTGCAAAATAAGTGGGGCTGAAAAGCGCCACCATAAATGCATATGATGTCATTGAATGTCCTGCATTAGCTGTTCTGAAAAAACATATCTTCCTCAGCGAGGACTTTATCTTTAGTATTATACATAAGAAATACTGCCGTTTCAGTGAGATAATATTAGCTTTAGTACCCTGGACAAGTGACAGAAGGAGTGGATGAGGATAGCTAAAGAACTTTCCTGACTGCTTTGTAAAATATTTTCAGATTTCACATTCCTGTACACAACCTCATAAGTTTTAAGCTCTTGAAAAAATAGTTTAACCATTTAACTTTTGATTAATATTTATCTTCACCTACTGCTTCTTTTCATTCCTTAACTGACCTTTTTTGTAAGGGTCTTATTTTTCAATGGTACATACATTTGTGGGTGAGGGGGACAAACAATGTTAAATCAACTCAGAAAGACAATGCCTAGCCTTTTAAAACCTGTCCTTTCTCTCTTTGATCAAAAAATACAAAGGAAAAACATGAAGACAAAAGAAGCTATTAACAACTTAGTTTACAACTTCACTGATTTCATTGGTGTGGTACTAGTCATATAACTGGATCACATGTTCAGGGAAAATATTTTTTTTCTAAGTGTCAAATGCAAGGATTAGGTTACAACTGCAGCCCAGTTGTTGCTTTATGAAATGCAGCTGTTTTCTGTCATTTGATAGCTAAAGCCAATCATGGAATTAAATACCGAAGAATACTTTTTGTTACTTTTTGCTTTTAATCTCACATTGACATGGCTGCTGCGCTTATCTGAGGCCCTTCCACCATGGTCATATATGTTATTTCTGTCGGTCATTTGATTCCCTCCTTTTAGCCACCATCTTCTTCCTACTTCCCTTTTCTCTTCTCATGCTTTCTCATCCCCTTGCCTTCCCTCTCTGTTCCCATAGTCTCTTTGATCACCTGTGTTTCCTGCCCATCATCTCTTCTCTCTCCTCTTTTTCCTGGGTCACGTTTTCTTCTCACTCCATTTCTGCCTTTCCTTTATTTTTCTTCCAGTAACCAACCACCAAGCCCTGACTGAGCTTGCAAACTCATCCTCTTGCCTCTCCTTCCCTTTCCTGCCCCAGCCCTCCTTTTGGCCACCATGCCAAATTCACACTGACTCCAGAATTGCTCTTTGTTCCCCACATCCATCTTCCCACATGGATTCTCTCTCCTGCTCTCTTCACAGCCAGTTTGACTTCTCTGGTGCCAGGATCTCCTGGCAGGGCACGTGTGGGGGCACCAAGCCCAGCACCACAAGGACGGTAGGCATACGAGGATGAGAGGTATAGTCCAGCCTTGCAGCAGTCCCCGTGGGGATTTCACTGGTGCTACCAAGCTCACAGAGTCAGGTATGGGGTAACCTGGACTGACCATGAGGAAATGGCATATGGGAGAAAGTTATAAGGTCCTTTACAAGATAATGGCCATTTTGTTCTGTTTTCCAACATAAAAACATCTAATATTCATGTTAGTGCTATCTTGATAATGAATAACTGATACTATTCTTGTTTTGTCTGGCACTGTTTTGTTAAACCTCCATGGTTTTATATGCACATGCACACATATATCTAATACAAAATCTTCTGTTAACATCCTCACCAGTTAAAAATCATTACAGCTGCCACTGCTCACCTGAAAGCTTATTAAAGTTTCAATCACCTGCGTTATAGTTGGCTTTCCCATTATAAAAACTGCTGATCCTATTTGAAAGGACTTTAAAAAATCTGAGCGTAAAAATAAACACACAGATACTTCAGAAAATGGTAATGGATTCACTTCTGTCCTTGATCGCTTGAGTCACATTTCCCACCGAGCTGCCTTCATGGGACTGAGGGCAGAGCTGATCTCAGTGAGTTTATATTGGAATAACGCTTAGATAAATAAACCAAACTAGGGGGCTGTAGGTAATCAAAACTGAACACAGCACTACAGGAAAATGGAGACTCAGACGTACTTTAACGCTGAAGACAGGCATGGCCCGCTCTCCTGGTATGTAATCTAATATCCTCTTCTAAAGCTGGACAATAACAATATGTTTATTTAACCGTTTCACCAAGGCCTCCACTGCCTCATCGAGAGCAATGTCCTGACACTGGCAAACTGAAGGAATTTCGAGGAAACAGAGCGATCATCCTTAAAGTCACCATAAAAAATGGTATGCACTTTCATCATTGTTCACATAAGGCACTGAACTTATTTTTGGTCATGTATCTCTCAAGCATGCCTTATTTTGAAGGCTATCGGTCACTTTTATACAATGCCTTATCGGCATTTGAGGACATTTAGTGCCCCTTCACTTCTACTGAAAAAAATGTGTTGGTCCTAAGGAAAGAATTAAAAATTATTTATTTTCATTTTACTGAGAAACAGGTGATTTATGGGGACCATCGCACATGTGAAACTTCCCACTGTCTCAGTAACTCTATAATCAATGCACTCTGCAATAGGCACAATTTTCCTTCTGTTTAACTGGCTTAAACCTGAAATGTCTACATCTGAGGGGAAAATACAGATGGGACGCTTGCTCAAGTTACGCAGTGGACAAATCCCTTTGTAATTACACTGCACACTTGTACTTCCTGCTATGGACAAGGGAATGAAAAAATAATTACAGTAATTTGCCAAATAGGGTTACTAGGCTTTTGGAAATAGGTTCTAAGAAAATAAGGCTTGTGTTTGAAGATAAATTCCTTAGCTTTCACTCTGTCAACATATAATAACAAGCTAGTATCATATGAAAGAACTAAGAGGGTAAGCAAACCACATCCCACTCCAGCAATTTTTCCTTACAAAATAACATATTGTTCCTTTATATTGTAAGTCAGCGTGCTGATTTCAGACAGTCCTTCTAATAGGCTAGTCTGAAGTGTAATCAACTACAATTTCTGAGAAGCTTTCTGTAAAAACAAATTTCGTCAGTATATTTTTGAGGGTAAGCTCAGAAAGCAAAATGCTTTTGTAATAATAGCTGCTTGCAATACGTAAGATGGCAGTTGTTGGGTTGTTTTTCCCTGAGCGGAGTGTCCTAACTCAAAGACCTCTTGGCTGTGCACTAAGGCACTGCAATCACAGCCCAGCCGGCTCTTTGATGTCTGTACCTGTGCTGTGCAGGAGGCTGTCGCTGGGAATTCCAGGTCAGTGCTTTGCTCAAAGATAGGCACTGCAGACACCACCCAGAAAACATACTAGAACAGGAGGCCATTTTTGGATCTTTCCTTTTCTTCCTTTTGCCTTTTCAATGCATAACAAACTTGGAAGTATTGTTACTGGAAAAGATTTATCATAAATTTGTCCTTGAGATGGTATGTCTCATAGAGCAGTTATCAGCCCTTTAGCCAGGTAAAACTACCAAGCTATGAAAATAATCCACAAACTTGTAATTATTCCTTGACATGATCGTGGTATAATGTTGCCACTGGACGTTATACACAGCCTGATATCTACTACGGTTATTCTTATGGATGCAACAGAGACTTTAATGAAATAAGAAATCAGTCACCATTTTCATTCCAACATTTTGAATGAAAACAAAAAAGTAGTTTTCATATAATTATAATTAACAATAACATCCATAAAAACATTCATTGAACATTTGGAAAATAAAGGGTTTATGCTGGCTCCATGCTTCTTGTTCCAAG
>NW_009196954.1:13934-47143 GCF_000690835.1 Fulmarus glacialis | reverse complement strand
TCACTGCAGAACCTGGTGAAATAATTTGTATTATTAAAAAAAAAAATATTTGACTGAAAACTGAATCCCAATTCACTTATTCTTCCACTGGCATGAAACCCGGCTTCCTCACAGTCCCTAGGGGAGAGCACAGCATGCCAATGTAAATTAAGGCAATTCTCCCAGTAGACAGATAAGGAATCAGCTCCCCCAAACATGCTAGACTAAAGGACACCCATGTAGACCAAGGTACATCATACCTAGTGGAAATGCCAGACCTGAAGCACAGAGTGAGGGGAGGGAGTGAGACAAATCTCCCAAGTCTCATTTCCCAGGAGGCTGGGATGAAGCCAGGACATCTCCGTCCAACAGCCATCACTGCAGGGAGAAAGTGGTTCACCAACACTGCACAGAAAGCCCACTCAAGCAGGGCCTGACCAGGGGTCAACCAACGGCCAGGAGTCTGCAGCCACCTGTCCTATGCACTTTTCTATTTCATGGTTTAACAGTGGAAAGTCTGCGTATCTCCCACCCTCAGTCAAACTAATCAGCATCACGGGGTCCCTAGAGGACACCAGGGGGTATCATGTTCTTCTGTCTCATGAGGTCTAGGAAGCTCTAGTTGAGATATGCATATAATTTAATGAGTAAGACACTTCTGGAGAAGATAGGCACTGTTTTAAACACCATCCAGGTAATGGTGGAAAAACTACATGTCTAAAAGCAAAGAACTAGCCTCTCTGTTGCACCCATGCAGAGCTGATGTTGGTGGCTTAATTACAGAAATGTCATCACTTCTCCTGTGTCAGCTGTGACTGCTAATTTCACTTCTTGTGACCCACCTCTCTGGTCAATCGGCCTGCCATGGCTTTGGTCTCACTTACCTAACCAGTAAGGCTGATGGGGGTATCCATATACGTTATACTGCTTATGTATAATTTTTCATTTGAGGGTCCCAGAGTATGTACCAGATGTGAGACCAAGCCCGCAACTCCTCTTCGTACCTCAAAGCACTTCTTTGCCTCAGTGTGGTCTTGACCCTGGGAGTTGTTCTGCATCAAATGTAAAATATTTCCACTGCCATCAGTAAGATCCATATTATTCAGATCTCCTACTACATTAAAAGAAAATGAAGCATCAAAAGCAAACCTTCTAAGAATGTTGATAATTACTACCACAGTTGTACAGAGGGCAAAAGAATAAATTTAAGTTAGTTTTGCATCAGCAGCTGAACCTTCAGTAAGCTTCTGAGTTTGATAAGAGACAAGTTACTTCCTGGCTTCTCAGGTTGTAAAAAGTACAAAATGCCTCACTGTGCATCAAAGTTCTCTGACAGAGTGTGTGGACTCTCTGGATAACCATGCCACAGCAGGACACAGCTCACTGCAGAGCTGCCAAAGGAACTACTCTGTTGCTGAAGCTGCCAAAGTAGGTGTCTGGTAAAAAAAAAATTTGAAAAAATCTCCTTAAATTTCATGCTAACTGAAACATTGGGGTTTTATGGATTAAATTTCTGTGCTGTCTCATGTATGTTACTAAACACGAGTAAGTGCCTTTACTGTTACATTTGTGTCCCACTAGTAGCCTCCTTCCCTTCTTACACAATCTCGTTTTTTAACTTAGAGATTCAAGAAACCCTCAAGAAGGACACATGCTCTGCACAAATAGTGGGCTTCGCAGACTTCAATCTAACTTAACCAAAAGCCAGAAAATTTCCATACCTAGAGATGCCCTGTTTGGCAACTCATTTAAAAAAGATGCTTTTCCTGTCCAGTCAGTTGTACCCTGTACTGCCTTTGCCCCTTCCCAATTCCACCTATATGGACAACAGCCATTGCACAGGGGGGATGCAGGTAGGTCAGCAGACTGTAGAAGATGGCAGAGTAATCAGATAGGCAGTGGAAAGATTATGGTTTCTCAGTATGCACCTGAAACTCATCAAATATTCGCACATTTTAGGAACATAGCTGTAAAGCTGAGATTGGATCTGGCCCTGAAATATTTTATTTGAACCAAAACCACTGCCTAATAGGCTGAATAAGAGAGATAGGAAAGGGGTGATTGATTTAACTGGAATGAATTATGCCACTGACTTTCCAAATTCTCCACTGAAGTAAAACAGAAGCCTGCTTTTCTTTTATTTACTCATGGCCATGATTAATAACAATAACAACAATAACAATAATGTTATTCCTCAAGGTTCCTTCACATCTGGTGAACGATTTGCCATATCGTAAATTAAAATGAAATTTGAAAATATTACAAAAATAAAAGACAAGAATGCAAAATTGTGAAGGCAGCAATGATTGCTGACAAAAGCCATTTGCTAGAAAAAGTTTTAATTTTTTTTTTTAAACAAGTCAATAGCATAATCACTGGGAGATCAGAAAAGAAGATTCTGTGTATTTGGCACTGAAAAGGCTAAATACACAAGAGGGACTTTTGCCATCCACAGCCCATCCTTTCCAGGCAGAGAAGGAGCAATGCTGTCATGGATTTTGGATCTTTTAATAGCGAAAAAGCCTACAGAGTCTGATATAAACGCAGTCAGCTTGGCTGTTCAGGATTTGGGTAGAAATCCCAGGGTCCTTCCATCTTCACAGCTATTCTATCAAATATGTGTGTGAGCTACACAGTAGTAACTTCATCATTATTTTTTATTATTCTTATTATTCTACTTGCAATACAGTGGTTGCAGAGAACCCTGTGTGCTAGCTGCTGCTCAAAAGGCAAACAGGCAAAATGGGCAAAGAGGGGGTTGGAGTGTCTTGCTGGCTGCATGCAAGGTGGCAGTGACAGAGCCAAGCCACCACTTCCTCCCCCAAGAGGCATGCCCTGCACTGGACATGCTGCAGTAACATCACCAACAGAAAAGTTGCTTGTGTATTTTCAGTCTGTTTATTTGCAATAACAACTGAAAATCAAGCAGTGTTTGTTCCTTTAAAACAAAATCTCTGGAATAAAATGTTCCAGCTGTTTCAGGTCCTCAGCTCTGATTCTATTCATTTTGAAAGCACTTGGTGATTTCTGCTCTTGCTTTTATATCCCCTTTCAGCTGTCCTATGCCTTCAGCCTCCATGCTTTTCCCAGTTGTCGTGGTTTAACCCCAGCTGGCAACTAAGCACCACACAGCCGCTCGCTTACTCCCCCCACAGTGGGATAGGGGAGAGAATCAGAAGGGTAAAAGTGAGAAAACCCGTGGGTTGAGATAAAGACAGTTTAACAGGTAAAGCAAAAGCCGTGCACACAAGCAAAGCAAAACAAGGAATTCATTCGCTCCTGCCCATCGGCAGGCAGGTGTTCAGCCATCTCCAGGAAAGCAGGGCTCCATCATGTGTAATGGTTACTTGGGAAGACAAATGCTATCACTCCAAAAGTCCCCCCCTTCCTTCTTCTCCCAGCTTTATATGCTGAGCATGACGACATATGGTGTGGAACATCCCTTTGGTCAGTTGGGGTCAGCTGTCCCAGCTGTGTCCCCTCCCAGCTTCTTGTGCACCGCCAGCCTCCTCACTGGTGGGTGGTGTGAGAAGCAGAAAAGGCCTTGACTCTGTGTAAGCACTGCTCAGCAATAACTAAAACATCCCTGTGTTATCAGCACTGTTTTCAGCACAAATCCAAAACATAGCCCCATCCTAGCTACTATGAAGATAATTAACTCTATCCCAGACAAAAACAGCACACCAGTCTCTGAGAAAACACAAATAATTACCTCTCAGCCTTTGGAGTTACCTTCTCTTGTTATGAAATTGGGTCCCAAACAAAAGCTCTTGGAGTTTGTTTCTGTGAGTTGTATTCTCAATTCCCCACCACTTGCTCCTCTGCTTTATTTTAAGCATGTGAACAGTCCAGGTGCATTAGGGGAAAATAAGCATATCTTTAACTTTGAACTTACAAATAGTCCTGCTGATTTCAACTGAAACTAACTAAAGGTTTAAGGTTTTAGAGGAACTGGGTCTTCAAAATACATAGATAAGATTTTAAAAAGAATAAGCTGGTCACTGGTGTTAGTAAGTATATGTTCGAATGTGCTGAGACCCCAGCAACTCCCACCTGAAGAAGAGAGATGTTGAAGGTGTAACATTTTGTAAGTGATGAACAGTGGTCAAGACCCAGGACTAGGCCATGAACTGAGACTTGGGAGATGGAGATACCATTCCCAGGGATGCGCCACTGAGAAAGCCAGCTAATTTTTCTGGGTTTCTGTTGCCTTCCCAGCTTTATTTGGTCCTGCAGAGAGACTGCAAGGTCTTCAAGTAGGTCTCGTCTCTATGGGTCTGTTTGAGGACACAAAGCAGTGTTATACTGCAAAAAACAATTACGCAACAGATAAGGCCATTTTTAAGGTATTAAAGACAAATACTCCAGAGCTGGGAAGTGCTAACAACAGTGTTCTGTACTAATTTGGTCTCTTTGTGTTTATACATTTTGATACAGTCTTTAATTAAATGAACAGATTGGGTTTTTATGTGTGGGGCTACTGGTTTGCACAGTGCGTGAAACACAACAGCCTTGCTGCTCTTCTCTGCTGCTTTCAGGGAGCTTGGTAAGAAGATAGTTGGAGTGGGATCCTCACTCTTGGGTCCTTCTGATACGATTGTATCCTAAGCGACAGCATGCCATCTCTGCCTGGACTTCAAGACCAGCAGTGGACTGCTGCCTAAACAAAAAGGAGCCTGACAAAACTGTTCGGCTGGGGGCTAGCCTCAAAACCTTCTTGGCTGCTTCTCATCTTTTTAAATATGGGAGGAAAACTCCCAAACCGTTTTTCAACATTTTCTTTTTTCTGGAGCCACTTGCTTAATCCTTGCTCCTGCATCTGGTTTCTGCCTCTTGACCTTTCATCTGACCCATGGACCTGGGTGAGATCACATGTCTTGGCTCCTTTGCCTTGGCCATCCTCCTTATATGGGTGCATCTCTCAATTTAACCAGTACCTAACCTTGCCTTGCCCAGTCATTTCTTCTAACAAATGGCGAAGATGCCCTGTGGTTGCCCCATGCCACTTACCCTTTCCCTAGCATAGTCAGATGTAACAGCCCCAGGAAAAGAAACCATCTCCAAGTAGCCCTAGCCATGAGGGAAGGCTGTGGACTTTCTTCTTGGGAACTGGGCATGCATTTCCTGGGCATTCATAGCAACCACAGGAAATTTAAGTGCACTCAGACTCTACAGACTCTACAGACTCTGCAAAGAGTGTTATTGCTAAGATCTATGTCTCTGCTGGGCAGATGCAAAGCTTCCAGCGGCTTATTGCCCAGGAAAATGAGGATGGGTCACACTACAGCTTCAACATGACCTTGCCAAAAGTTAAGTATTTTCTTCTAAGCACAGGCTTGGAAAAAAACCCAAACAACCAAACCAAAAAACAACAGTAACAACAAGAAAATATCCCAGAATCAGTTAGTGTTTTCTTCAGTCTTGTCTTCAGAAAGGGCTTAGCAGAATTCAAACCCTGCCCCAATTTTCAGCCTGATGCAGATACCCAACACAAACAGCTATCGATGGCAAAGTTTTAAGTAACTGAAGCTTGTATTGCAAAATGACATAGTAGAGTCAGAAAAGCCTGTTGTCTTGCATCTGTTATTTGGTTCAATGTATCTAACATCTGGAACATTAAACTGCCATTCTGATTTTTTGTTAAATTTTTGTAAAATTAGATTTCTTGTGTGTTTTTTTGTTTAAGATCTCTGAGGGAACATTCGCAGTCTTGGCAGCTTCTGCTATCTCAGCTCTAATAATGCCCGTATTTTGAGAGACAAAATGTACGTTGATCATGCCATGGATTCTTGTTTCACCAGATGCATTGTTTCAGGCCTTTATGATTTCATACTGGATTTCATCCCTTCTGAAAAGAAAAGAGAGACACGCAAGAAAGGTTCAGGAACATTTTTCCCATGAACGTGTTTGTCTAAAATATGATTAAAAGGGCCTGCTAGGGAGAAAATACAGTATTTTGCTTTCAAAAATTAACATGTGTTACAGCTAGGTCAAAATTGATTTTTTGCATGCCCAGTTTATTACATGTTTCTAAGGATTTTATTTTTGTGCTCATTACAGTAGCAGAGCAAAGTGATTCTGGCTTAATTGCTCTCTTTCTTGGGAAGAGATTTGGAATAAGAGCCCTAAAGAGTCTCCTAATGATCCTGAACTGTTTTTTTTCTCTCTAGACTAAAGGCTGTGGAGATCAAAGTAGAGTAAAGATGTTGGGGTGAGCAGAAAGCAATTGTGATGTTTCCTTTTTGCATTCAGAAAAGTCAGATATTTGGAGTGCTATTGCAGAAACGAGGGAGGAAAATTATAATGTCTCCCTATTCACCCAGAACCAATGGAAATCTGTCTTGCAACTCTTCTCATATAGAAAATAATCAGTCTGTCAACAAAGCCCTACTTAATGAAATCCTCATTTTGTGCTCCACATTGGCTTTTATATGAAAGTGTTGACTGACAAGCTTATTCAGTGTTAGTTTAGGGGTTTCCTAGAAGGAAATAACTTGCCTGAATCACTTCTAAAAATTAACAAAATACAAACCAACAACATCCAGTGGCAAGACTGGGTTAGCAGCATTGCTCTGGATCACACAGCTACAGCAAATGCGCTGAACCTCCCCAAAATCTCAGGATCAGGACACTGAGCAAAGGAAGGGAGACAGTAGGAGCAGAAAAATGTAAATATTGCACGTTAAAAAATGCTCTCTCTCCTCCTTCATTTCCCTTCCTTTCCTTTCCTCACACGTACTTTGGCATTTATCTACCATGACAAGCCTCCTTTTAAAAGAATGCATAAATGAGCTATGAATATTTGATCCTTTTTTAAACAAATATTTTGGCTTGACAAGTCACAGCAGATAAGACTGCCCAAGATGGTAGCCAGCTGCTCCGGAGGAGGGAGCTTAGGTAGAGCGGGGGCCGGTGCTAGAGGCATCACCTTTCCCAGACACTGCATGCAGGCTGCTGCGTAAGGCAGGACATCGGCCACAGAAATGCTCCTTTGCTGCTGCAAACCTTCTGGTTTTGCACAGACTGCTTCAAAGCTGTTGGTGATTCTGCCCGTTGGTGCCGGAGGACAAATTCTGCCACGTCTGTGCTCCGCTTCAGCATGTGCATGAGCGGCCCCACTGACTTCGGTGGAAATAGTCACGGTTTATAGTCAAACACTTCTGTGTGTCCTTCCAGGATCACAGCTTAAACAGCACATAATTCTCTCTGTTAGGGTTTTTAGGAGGTTTTTCTCTGTGCTACTGGGCGAATTAGCTGACTCTGTAGTCAATTCAGATAAGCTGCCTCATACCACATTGAAATTTAATAAATGAAATGAATAAAGGGCTTTTTGGACACCCATTTGTGGGTTTTTCAGGCTTGACTTGCAAGGATGTTGTAATCTGCACAAATGTTTCCCAGGTATTGTACTGTGCTGATATTTTGAGCAGATGACAAATAAACAGATTTTCAAAAAACACCCACTTATATCTGTTTTGCACCAAAGTTGTGAATGCGGTACTTGAAATCAACCAACTCTAGATGCTTGTATGTGAACTTAGCTAACGTGTTCTTTTTCTCTTTAAAATCTATTTTAAGTATATTTTTAATATGATAATATAGGTGGCTTTGGGAGATTTTTTTGTTTGTCATTAGATTTCAGTTGTAAATTGTCTATTTTGAAAAAAATAGAGTGAAAAAAATTAAGAAAATAAACCTCTTTTCATTCACTATTTTACTTTTTCTACAGTTGTCACTATGGAAAATTTTAAAAGAGCAATACCCAGATTCTCTGAGTATTTGCATCATTCACCTTTTGTCCAAAGATAAAGGGTCAGCTTTATTTTTCTTGGTGAGAAAAAAACTTAAAATGTGACATTAGATGAAATTACATTTTCAAAAGCTCAGGGAAGACTTTTCTGCTTTGTTGTAAATTTACATCGTGGAGAGATAATGCAAGATTCATTGGAGTCAATGCAGGGTGTCCTTGACTTCAGAAGACTTTCCATTTGGCCCAAGAGGAAAAAAGTTATTGACTGTGGAAATCTTTTTACTGAAGTGACTCCTTTCCCACATGCGTTTTATTTTTATTTTATTACAGCTTTAAACCAAGCAACATTTTAAACATTAGGCAAAGCTGAAAGTTACTGATAAGCACAGGAATAGGGAACAGTTTAATCACTGCATTAAAAATCTTGTCTGGGACAGCTCTTGATTTCCACCTAACCCACCAGCAAAAGATTCAGATAGATCCAGTTTCCCAAATATTGTAACCCCCTTGTACTTTTCAGCCTCTAAGATGTGCATTAGCAGGACAGCCCTGAGAGCTGCAGGTGACAAGCAGTGCCCTTCCTGGATGTCACCTCACTGGTGCAGACACATTCCTGCATCAGCTGAGGGACGGCATGGGCAGTGGGCTCGAAGGCCTGCGTTCCCTAGTGTTGATAATTCATCACAGCAATGTTATAGATATCTTACGTAGTGTTTTTACTTTAGATACCTATCCTCAGCAATTAGACCCAGGAAAAAGCATACTGAAGGCGCAAAGTCCTCTGTAATATTGCAGCATTCATTGCACTTTATGTATAGATTCGGGAACATCAGGACTAGGACTCAGTTACTCTGCAGTGCAAAAAATTGCAGCCCATAAACAGTACAAATGTCACAGAAATATGCTTTCCCTCTCTGCATTGTTTGGGGGGCATTTATGGAAGGATGGTGGGATCGGTGGGAGAATGTGCTTTTTTGAATATATAGTATACATTCTTTTGTATTAAGCTTCCACAGATGAAAGTGTTCATGGTAATGTGCCCTTGTGACATTCAGTTTGAAAATATTGCTCTTTCTTCAAAGAAGGGAAAGGGAGAAGCTGTAGCTTTAAATTGTATGAGCATGGGAAAATCAGACATGGTAATAAAAGTGGATGTTTGAGTGTGTCAGATAAAATTTATGAGATAGGGGTCTCCAGCTCAGTGCATTCCTATGCCAAATTCTTGGTAGGCTGCCAGAAAGTGAACTCTGAGCATTAGCACAGTAGAAAATATTTATACTGGTGTAAGGCTGCTGGCTGTGATATGTTTCTGCTCCTTTAAAATATCTTGCCACAAAGTCAGAGATGTCAATAGAGGTCAAACTGTAAGGAACTACACAATTTAATGAATCAATTATATGCTTACCAGACAATAAGTAATACTATTGTGGAAAAAATGAATTATTAACATGTGAAAATAATTTGTAAGCTGCAACAACACATACAGTAGCAATCAGGGTTAGGTTTCTAAAAATGTTCAGTCAATCTAATTTCTTTCCCAGTAAAGTCAGCACAATAAATTTTTTTTGTTTTATGCTCTTTTTTTTGAGCATTATCTCTAATATGAATGACTGTGTGAAGACATTCTTCATCACACCTCAGTACTGGCTTCACTTAGTATTGATGGCTCACATTTCATTAAAATTGAGCACATGAGAAGGACTGTTAAATAATTTTCAAATATATTCCATTACTTTTACTTTATTAAGATACAGACTTTATACCAGTGATAAGTTCTATTTGCAATGAGCAGGGCTACCTTGAGATCAATTTTTTATTTCACCTGAATTTTGGCCCAAATTCTGATAGTTAGTACCTTTTCAAGAAATTTTTTAAACTCTCCCATTTGAAGGAGGCACCTTTTCCTCCCCAGGTAACTTCGGCGTAGAGTTGCCTTGAGCAACATTTCCCTAGCGTATCTCCTCTCCTTCTTATGATTTGCTTTTGCATGTAGCACTTGTGGATATTTCCCTTGAAATCTAAGGGAAAAAAGACCTCCCCAGCTCAACCTCTTCTCCAAGGCTGCTTTGCTTTGCCAGTGGGGACCATATGCCCTTGGTCGCGGCATAGTCCCGTGGGGTCAGTACGAACTGTAGGTACAGCAGCACAAATAGTCAACAACTGAATTACAATTTCTCCAAGGTCACAGGAATTCTGACACAAAGTAGAAGGCTGATCCTAAATCTACTGAATCTTAGACAACTTTCTTCTCAAAAATGAAATTAAAATTACATATCAACCACCTCATAAACATCCGAGGCTTTAAGTACTATTTCCTAGTATGTATTTTTTTGAACCATGATCCTGCAGGCAAAATAGCAAAATAATTCCTTGTTTATTTGGGCTTTTCACAGCATTTGATCCTTGTCAGTTTGTCTTTTAGTGATAGAAAAAATACAAGATCAATATAAGACCTTGACTACCCTGCCATTTTCAGAATAGAATGCTAATTTTTTTTTCAGTCCTGGTTTCTTGTGAATTCATGCTTCTTTTGGGTTACGGGAGATGTTCACCTCAAATCTTCTCCTTTTATTTGATGCTAAGCAGGACACAAAAAATTTTCCCAGCATCAATCCCAGCTTCCATAGAGTATTTATATCTGTCAGACTAACACCTGTTTGGTGAATTTAAACTAATCACGATTTCCCATTTATTCAGATCCTGGAATTTAAGAAAATACCCAGCAAACTCTCAATTAAAACTAACATACTCATTTCATAGCAACTTTAGAAATATGCAGGCCAAACACAAACTAAATGCCACATTCCACATTTGGTACTCACATTTTAGAAGAAAAATGTAAGTTTTTACTGAGGTTGAAAGGATCATCCAAAAATAGAACCTGGAGGTATGTATAAATAGAGAAACTGGGCTGAATGATAAATCAGCTACTCTCCCCATGTACTTTACTAAGTCAATATTAATACTTCAAATGAAAAATGAAGCTATAATACAAGTTCTTGAAAAATAATGTCAGTGATGGGAATGGAACCCACATCTAACACTGCCAGACTTTGCTGGACTATAAAGTGTTGCAAAGGTATTTTCTTACTGCATTTTAGCAGTAGCACATCTTAGTTAATTGCATATACATGATTCCTTAAGCTGATTCAGGAGGAGTCTATCAGGAACAAACATATGTAAGTTACTATGTGCATGTTGGCTGCTCTGCTGTAGCTGGTGCACAGAATTCCTGGCAAACAGAGAGTAAAATATGTTAACTTAAACTTCTGTCACTGAAGTTTAAGCTAACATGTCTTATCTCATAGTTCTATCAAGAAAACAACATTCATTTGGATCATTAACGCTAATTCTCTCCTCTGTGGTAACTCATTAAATGTATTCAAACTATGACATAAACACAAGCGAAAAATCAAGAAGAAACCACACTCCTATCCTGAGGATTGCCGTACTTTTCTGTCTTCTTTTTCCTCTCCTGATTTGCAAAGCCACAGGTAGCCTGTGTTATCCCCCCCTTAAAGGGAACATTGTTGTCATCAGACAGCCACTGTAGAGATGGAAAACTCAATATGCTCAGGATATGCTCAGATGTGCACAGTGATTTGTAAAGGTTAGCTGCCTCTTAGTAGAATGGGTAAATCTATGAAGTGGTAAAATTCACTTTTCTTATAGAGAAATTTTCCTGCCAAAGTGTAGGCAAATAGTATTGCACGAATGATTCTGTAGAATTCCATAATCTCATGAGAATAGATTTTATTTGTAAAGGCACAGTGAATATATATGTGAGGAAGGATATTTTTATTTCTACTTGCAATAAACAAGATTTCTGTATATTGCTTCAAAATGTACTCATTTTACCTCTGTGGCAAAATGTCTAAATGGGGCCAGCAGCCTCTTTCAGTTCAGTTTTTGGTGTCTCAATATCATTTTTTCTAGGTGTCCCGAGACACAGTTACGTGTGGAGACCTAATAGAAGTTGCAACCACACAGGACTTCATGTCACGAAGGGATCAGCTTGAATTAGAGTAAATATGTACTATATAATTAAAGGTACATTTCTGCTAGGCTGAATTAGAGAATTCACTGGCACATCTCCATAAACATGACTCTCTGTACTAGGAAATAGTTAATCTTTTATTACATCGGATAGCCTTGTGGGATTGCGTTAGTGATTCATTATAGAAATCAAAGTAACTTCTACAGTATTGTGCAGTTTGGCTCATCCAATTGGAAAAACCCTAATGATCAAAAAAGCATGTGTTCTTACTCAGATATGTTTTATGACATGGCTGTAAAATGTACCTACCACAGTTTTTCATTGTTTCACAGACAATAAGCACAGTCATTTTCAGGTTTCTATTGTTCTACAGCTGAAGCCGTGAATGTCCCCTTGGTCATTGACATGAGTGACAACTACATTTACATCTGCCGAAGAGGCATGGTTAAATACTATGTTTCATCAATAAACTTTATTCCTTAAACCTATAGAAATTATAGCATTGCATTTGAGACATGACTCCAAAGAGTATGTCAGCTTTTCAACCATAAACAACGTTTGAGAATTTATAACTTGGCAGAAAGGCATTTTTGAGCTAAATCTTAACATGTATGCTAGTAGTCCAGAAATAATTTATTTTCTGAGATCTGCCAGCCTTACTCAGACAAGGTAGTGCTTCAACTCTACAAGGAGTTCCATTCATTTCAATGGGCATAACCAGGTAGGAAAGAGATTCTGGATGATTTAAGAAGTTGATTTCAACTATTTAAATATATTTTTCTCAGAAAACAAACCTGGGACAAAAAAGGCATGTTTTTGTTTTAGCAAACATTTTTAAAGGAAACTTACTGCAGAAATAACAAAGGGTGAAATTTCAGTCCTACTGAAATCCAAAGGAATTTTCACATTGAATCCCATTTGTTCAGATTTGTATTTGAAAGCATGTAGTTACCTTTTGCTAGTTACTTTGTATTACTGAGCTGTATTTTTGTATGAATTTATTATAATCACATTTGAGCAGGGCTCCAGTAATAATGAAAAAGATACATTCCTATTATGCCTGAGAGAATAGAGGTTTTATAGAACCCGGTGGAATTACAGGCATGCTGTTTCTCACAGGAATGACTGTTTGCAGGAAGGGAGACAATCTAATGTTTGGATGGCTTGTCTTAAATTCCCAGGTCTTTGAGTGCCAGTAATTCAATTACAAAAATCCTGAATTTTCATAGCCAATGGCTATCATGTGGTCAAGAGAACTGTCCATCTTTTATTATAACAGAAAAATCCAGACCTCTCTGGACACCATCTGCTTCTTGTTTTTTGGAACTTCCTTATATTCCTCCTATCTGTGGACATTTCCAAACCATATTTTCCCAGTCAAGCCCCAGAATACGCACTGAACTCACGTTAGATTTTGAGCTGCCACTTGGCATCCTAATTGAACAGCAAGCCTTAACATATGCTTTAAATGTTGCTACAGCTCCTCAGTTGTCAAATAGCTGCCATGATGCCCCAGTCTCTTAGGAGGAGATTGTTCACTGTATTAAATGTTTCTAATGAGAGGAGCTATTCAAAAACACTCGCTGCAGTTATAATACTAAGTGATAAATATCTGAAAAGACTTGATTCACCAGTTTCTGGGTGCCAGTAACGCTCCATTATCTAGAGTGTGCCTGAACTACATGCTAGAGAAGGGAAGAGGGAATATTATAAAATAGAGATTATAGAAAACAGAGATGTGGCTTGTTGGCAGGTAGTCTTCCATTTACAGGCGTGGAAGTTTGTACTAAAAGTGAAGTAAAGCATAAAATGCTATGGCTAAATAATGAAAGGGAACAGTCTTATCTGGAAAAAAGGAGATTTTGCAATCTGTTAAGAGCAAAGGTCAGCTAAAATGTTACTCAGCCAGCAACATCCCAAGCTGTAGAAACTCAGGTCGTACACAAGCTCTCATCTCACCCTGCAACAGGGACCAGATGGTGGCCCTCTGAGACATTTGTGTGGATCTACTCACACCTACTCTGCCCAGGGCCAGCGTCCCCAGGAGCAGCCACCCCAGCCAGACTGCACAGCCGCAGACTCATGCACTGCACATGTGGCTGCACTGCTGTCTGCACACGTGTTCCCATATCTGCACAGTGTCTCCAATTTTTTTCCCCGTCATGCGTTGTCCAAGCAATGTTCATTTTTCAAGAGTTCTTGCTATTGTAAAGCAACGGAGGGTTGCCATATACATTTAAGGACTGCTCTGTTGCACAGTGAGAAAAATAATACAGTCTGGTAGACTTGGCCAAAACTGAAGTGCCCCATTCTTTTCTTTCACTTCTTGTTTCCCAGTGGTCTGGGAAGTGATTGGGTCATCTCAGTGCTTTTTTTAAAAATTGTTTTACGTATCATTGTCTTAATTTTCATGATTCAAACCTTGCCCCTATCATGTACAACTACTAGCACAAAAAGTAACAGCTACAGTACTGCCAGAATAATTATCTTCCCTAGTTCAGGTGTTGATCCTGTAGTTTGATCCATGTGAGTGGTAAAACTTGCCTGTGCTGAGGCATTGGCAGAAACGGAAGCTTAGAAGCACGGCATGTCTTCGGTTAACAGTTCGCTGTAAAATTAGTGCCCTGCATTTTTTTTTTTTTTTTTAAGTTTGTTTAAGTAGGTGATGAATATTTAGTAAACACACAAACTAAAATATACACACTGGTGTGTGATCATATGGCTTTCCATGCTGGGAGACTGCAAAATCTAGGGCTTTCCACGATGGAAACAATGCAGAAGTCTGCAGCGCCCGTGTCTCTCATGCTTAATGATGAATTAACTCCAGAACCTCAAGGTGGTTTGGAACACATTTTCTTTTCCACTATAATGTTTCATGAAGTGTGAGTTGTTGCAATTTTTTTTTTCTGCAGATGTTGCTGGCAGTGCTACACCACGTTTTCTTATTGATATGGTAGAGGTGATGGAAAAGGAACGTGGAACTGAAGTGGGTCACTGTTCTCCCTGACACTGTTGCAAAAAGTTTACAAGACAAATATTGCAGACCCACTTTGAATGGTTACAGAACCAGTACTTTAACATACCTCTTGGGACCTCTGCTCCAATAATTCTTTTAAAGCCTGTGGCTCTGAAAAGGACACACGTGAATAACAAGTCATGAAGTGTAGTGCACATTATAGTTACTCCAGCCAGCATTGCCAGTTATTTGTCATATCTTTACTACATAAATATGGCATATGGTACTTCCTGTAATTCGTTACGGGTTACAGCTCAGTAATCCCTCTTGCTTGCTCTGCTGCACATCAGAGTGAGGGGCAGCAACTATCACTGCCAGCTTCCTAATGCTGTTGTTGTGGCTATGACTCTGGCCATGGCAAGGAAAAGAGAAAACCCCAAGAAAGCAAGGCAAGAGAAACCAGCTGATTGCTAGCAGCTAACCCTGAATTCTGAGGAGACGTTCATGTGGGAATTCATCTCACCTAATTTTAGAGATGGGATTCAGCTCTAGTTTAAAACACTTACGTTTTGGTGTCTACACATAAGCTAAATGCTCTGACCTCCCAGTCAGAGCAGCCTGGAGACCCACCAGCAGCTGGGAGCAGGATTCCGTTGCCTTATCATCAGCATCTATTGCCACCCCAGGTGCCCTCAGGGGTCTTGTCTGGCCTCCGGCTGCTGCTCTGGAAGGTGTCAGTCTTCCACAGGTGCCGGGTCTGTATGTGCCAGCTCTGAGGAGGCCTAAGAGGTCTGCAGTGGGGAAAAGGAAGCATGCCCTTGGGTGCTGAAAATGGCCTTAGGAGCTTACATTGAGGTGGACGCTGTTGACATTCACAGGCCTGAGCTACACGTTGAGACTCCCTTGAGAGAAAATGGGAAGAAATCAGTATTTCTCAGGGATAGTTCTCCCAAGCTATTCTAGGTTCTATCTTGAAATGATGCTATAAAGGAGCCTGATGGGATTTATGTGCCTAGTTCCACATTAAATACCCAGAGGTATCTAGGACATCTGTATGAGACTGGTAGATATGACACAAGGTCTAGAGGAGACATGGAGTCTTTGCCCAGCTGCCAGAGGCCAGGGAGGTCGTCCTCGAGCATCTCAGTTACCTCTAGACGCCTCTGTGTTGGCACTGAGCCTCCATTTCTCCTCTGACCAGCTGAGGTGCAGCTCCTCCACTGTATAAACAGCTACAGATGGGTGGGATGAATCCTGCCCCAACGGTTGTTTCCAAAACCCAGAGACTGGGGCTATAAGCGGTAAATGAATTATCCTTCCCTGTTCCTGGGACCCTGTTTGTTCATGGAGACTCCCAAGGCTGTTCAGCTGGTATGGCGCACACGGATAGTGGAAGCAAGCACTGAATTTTGCTGAGAGCCACCATACCTGTGGTGCAACTCTGCCTTCTTTCACGCCGTTCCTTTCAATATACACCACTGCTCAAGGAGCAATCTTCCAGAGAGCAAACCCCAGCTGGCAGCTTCTTCTGGCTTTCCAGACAGCGAGGCAAAAAGCAAGAGAAACTGAGAGTAGGAACCCAGACCTATTCCAACAGTTCCTCTGCGGGAAATCATATTTCAAGGGGCTTAGCTGGATGTTAAGGGATGGCCTGAAAAGTAGGCTTAAATGGGAATGTAATTTTGTTCTTAGCTACAATGTGGCTAACCTCAGGAATAATGGGAAGGAAATTAATTTAGATACATTATACCATACAGAAAACTATCGTACACTCTAGCTGTTGTAGGAGAATTAAAACAGTAAGGAAGGAATGAAATAAATTAATGGCAATGAGACTGCAAGTGTAGTGATAATAGAAAAGCAAAGGATGTTTATTTTTAAAAAAATGGAAATATAATAATTCAAAGTAGAAAAAAAGATAATATTGAGAGTAAAAACACATAGGAAAAAGTAATAGAAAAAACATACAAATTTTGGGGGGATTGGGTAAAAGTATGCTACTAGATAAAAAAAATGGGATTAGGTTTCAGTCGCACTGAGTGATATTGATTATATTCTCACTGTAACTCAAGTTTAAAAAGTGCTGCTGTCTTAAACATTCCTGTTCACTAGCTTTACGCTAATATGTGGATTTTTGATAGAAAGAGATTTGTTCATTAGAAACATGAGTGACACTGTAAAGGCCCCAGTCACACGTAACTATAGCAATTGTAAGTACAGAGTTCGGTTTATGGAGAAGTGTTTTACGGTTCAAGACTTTGCTGATCCCCCTGAAAGCAACAAACACAGCACCTGATAATAATGTTCTCCAGCTACTGCAAAACTCGTCTAAATTTAGGGAGTGATCCAGACATGAAAGAACTCAGACATTGGCAGACCAAACTGGTAGACCAATGTTATCTCTTTGCCTCCTGATTCTCCTCTGTGGGCTGGTATCTGTTATCTATTGTTTTACACTCTGGATGGAATACAACCTGCCAGGTCTAATTCTCTAGTTAGGCACTTCAGCAATGGCTCACAGAAATGTAGGTACCTGACACTGGGTGGACGGAAAGAAGAGGGGAACAATTCTGTCAACCTAAAATAAGTGAAGAAGTTCCCTGAAATTGGAGAGAGACTTCCAACACCTTTGAAAAGCAGAGGTTTCCACCAGCCAGACTTCAGGACTCCTCTTCAATGACTCTATGAGAAAATCAGGCCCATTCAGAAGGTGAGCAGTCCATGAAGTCAAGTTTCTATCTCTTTGGCTGAAAGCCTAGGGACCTAATGGGAATGGGATTTACTGGAGCAAATCCAGTGAAAGACCACAAAGATGATTAAGGGACTGGAGCATCTTTCATATGGGGAGAGGATGTGAGAGCTGGGACTTAACACCCTAGAGAAGAGAAGACTCACAGGGGCTTTATCAATGTATATAAATACCTGAAGGGAAGGAATGAAGATGAGGGAGCCAGGCCCTTCTCAGTAGTGATCAGTGACCAGACAAGAGGCAAAGGGGACAAACTGAAACACGTGAGGTTCTCTCTGAACATCAGGAAACACTTTTTTTCCTGTGAGGGTGATTAAACAAAGGGATAGGTTGCCCAAAGAGGTTGTGGAGTGTCCATCCTTGGAGATATTCCAAAGCCATCTGGACATAGTCCTGGGCAACTAGCTCTAGCTGACCCTGCTTGAGCAGGGGGGTTGGACTATATGATCTTACGAGGTCCCTTCCAACCTCTCCCATTCTGTAATTTTGTGATCTCTCACGTTTCACTGATCTCACTAACCCCATCAGATATGGAATATGTAGATGGCAATCCCAGCACCCACTGCTGACATGATAGCCCAAGAGTTAGAGCATTGCCCCATGCCTGGACCCACCTCTCCAACGTCCCTAAGCAGGTGTCCCTAGCATGTCTTTCCAATCTTGCATTTCGAAACTGGACCAACTTGCAAGCAAGAAGAATGGATAAGGCAGAAGCACAGCTTTGCCCTCTATTCTTCAGTTTGGTTTTGTCCATAATGATTTCAAGTAAATACATGCACATTCAAGGCAGCAGGTCCTGGACCCCCTGGCTGTGTCTTTTATTGAATTTGTACCCTACCACCAGTATCAGGTTTTCTTTCCCTGCTTCTTGCATGGCTGCCTACATACTGGCTCCTGGCGAGATCAGGAGCAAGCACCTTCTTCAGTTACGAGGTCCATCGTCCAGTTGGTGGTTTGGGCACTTGGCAGAAGTGCAAGTCCCAGCACTCCTGGGAAGAGCAGGTCCTGCCACCCCACACTGTCCAGCCAGGGAGACAGAGGCTGGTCTTGCCAGAGCAGGGCACTGATACTAGGTAAGAAACTTCTTTCCAGCTAAAAAACTGTAAGCTCCTTGGGGCAAAGACAATAGCTTTATTCTGTATTTGAACCATTCCTTCCTACCACATGTCCTGCCTGGTCCAGGCAAACACTCCCTCATGCTGTTGTCAGTACAAATGCAAATAACAAGCTGTGTCAGAAAGCCAAGCAGTAACAGGAAAGCAAAGAGAGAGAAGGAAGCCAAGCAGACCTATACAACTCTTAATTTACTACTCATTTTTTAAGCTACAAACTGGTAGTGGTGTCAGTCAGCAATCAGAAAGGTACAAACATTGCATTAGGGATGATATAGACATATTTTTAATGATTGAAAGGATCTGACTCAATGGGGAAGCATTTTTGTGACATTATACACTGTTGTAAATCAAGGTAAGTTTTGGGGACATCCCATAAACAACCCAGGTTTTTTCTGACTCAGTCTTTCCTAGCTTTTTTAAATGCTCCAGATTGAGCCAGACAGTCTAAATCCTATTAAAGTTGGTAAGTTCATGTAAAAAGGAATGTTCCTTGGACTACAATAAGGTTTCCTACCAATTTTCCTTTGATTATATTACAGATGACAGTTTATAATAGAACTGCAGACTGCGGTAACACGGAAAAAAACATAAAATTTAACATTTATATATTTCCAACTCCTTGTCAGACATCAGAGGGATTTAAAAAATTTAGCAAGGAATTTACAGCTTGACACAATCACATGTGCAGTAATAATAATAATATAAATATCAGATGTAATCTTCTCCATCCCGTCCTTCCCCCACCCTTGAAAAGAAGCAACATTAGAGAAGTATTAAAAAATAACTTGGACTCCCGGGGTGAAGCTGATAATAAATACAAAAAGCCACAGGGAAACAATTTTCTCTCACTGTGTGAGGAGGCTCAGTGAGTAAATTCTCTATATGTCAAAGGAATAACTCTGAAAAATCTGCTCATAATGTATGTACCACCTTCCTTTTTTTCCTATGGGTAATTCCATATACAGGCCAAAAAGCTTTTAGAAGAACTCGGGTGCCCTCAAAGAGCAGCAAAATGTTTAAAACCTATATTTCAGCTGGGAATTTTTCTATGAATCACTCATTAAAAACTGTGGGCCTAATCACTCGAGTATTTCTGCATAGGAGCAATTTTACACAGGTCAGTTACACAATGAGCTTCCCTGTGAAGACTCACATGAGTAAAGTTACTCTTTTGCAAAAAAGCAGTGTGGAGGACTGGGCCCAGTAACTGAATCACCATATTTTCCATGGCACTCGGTGGCACAGGCAGTATCACTGCATGGAGAATATGAATAATGCTTTGGTGTTGGTTCCTTCGCAGCTCTGCTTTACACATTCAACACACAGCCCCTTTGTACCTTTACTTTTTGGTAAAGGGTGTAGCACTGTTTCACTATATATTTTTTTTCCACAGTTCAAAACTCAAGCAAAGGCGTTAAAAATTCACTCTGAGCGTAAGATTTTTAAAAAAAAAATTATTCATATATAATCAGAATAGTTTTATATATACATATATATATTATATAGCTGAAGGAAGAAACAGCTTGGGTCATGTGCAACAATAATAGACACTATTTGTGTAAAAGACATACAGAATAATAAGATACTATACAAGCAATAGTTAAAAGCATGAGCAAATTCTCAAGATTAGGACTACAATGTATGGGTAACTGTTAAGCTTAGGTAAATATGGAGTTAAAATATCTTATCAGACTCCCTGTAGAAATAATTTTTGAGAGTAATAGAATTACCACAGAAATACAGTTTGAGTGTGGTAAAAAAGACCTTTTCTTCTGATCTCGAAATTTTTTACGATGAGCGTGGTGAAACACTGGCACAGTTGCCCAGAGAGGTGGTAGATGCCCCATCCCTGGAAGCATTCAAGGTCAGGTTGGACGGGGCTCTGAGCAACCTGATCTAGTTGAAGATGTCCCTGCTTGTTGCAGGGGGTGGTTGGACTAGATGACCTTTAAAGGTCCCTTCCACCCAAACTATTCTACGATTCTATGATTCTATGTTCTAATTGTAATGCAAACGGAATGGGACTGCAATTTTTTCAGTTTATAGAGACGCATTTTTTCAGCAGTTCTGTAACTAATTCTGAACAGTGTCTTTAAACATTAGGTTAGGAAAAGTTTGCCCCATCCAAGACTAGTCTCCTCATTAAAGTCTTGTAGACACTTTCTGCCCCTGGAGAATTTTTGGGCATAAGTAAGAAGCTGGGATATGAAAAAAAAGAGAAAAGAAAGCCAGCCTCATCCAACTTGCAATCCAGACAACGAGGAGCCTGATGATGATGTAGTGAACACTGCAGACAGGGAACTCAGTTTGAACTCTGTTTGCTTCGTGCAAAAAAATCTCCACAGGTATGAGAGCAGCTTTAGACTCCAAGATACAAGCTATCTGAAAACCATTGGAAATATTAAGCAATAGGGTTATGTGAATCCAGCTGAAGTCCTGTCTCCCACCGGGGAAGAAAATTTCTGTTTCTTGTACCTAGAGGGGATGACTGAGGTTCCCCAAATTCCTCAGTAATAAAGCAAATCAAGAAAAATTCAGGGGAAAAGTTTAATTCGCCACGGAATCCCTGACCCATCTGACAACAGTGTGAAATCCCACAGGGGCTGAGCAGATGAAGGGAAAAGCCGCCTGGCACTGGATTTTAAAGATTAGGGGGCAAGTGTCTGTGCAAGAAGAGGTGCAGTGAGAGGAAATAGAAGTGTTACAGAGAAAGCAGAATGAGAGCTTGAATCCTTAAGGCACTTTCTCAAGATTTGGCTGGATGATGGCTCCCACATTCACAAATGTAATAAGCCAGAGACGGAGTGAATTTAGTTGTTTGTCAACAGTGCCAGGATGCTGTGCCTTTCAATGCCACAATGCTTGCCCCTGCTAAACATGGCAGGAGTCACCGTATTGAGGCAAGCAAAAGGCCCCTCTGCATGACTGTGGGGGGGCCAGAGCCATTGTGGCACAGGCTGGTGACAAGAGCCCTGCAGGCTCCTTTTTCTTTGGCGTTGGCTGAGGACACCGATGGGAATATGTAAGGTTGTAGACTTGGGAAGACCATTGAAAGTGTGTGAGCAGCATCTTCTTAGCCTGATACCACCACTGAGCCCGTGGACAGGGCAGAGGTTCAAGGGGAACAGAAGACAGAGAGCCCATGTGCTCCCCAGTCAAATGTGGGCAAGGATGGGAGGGTTCAGGCAAGGCTGGTTGTCTTGTCTGTGCAACTGAATGCAAAGAGAACACCATGAATAGATCATATTCAGGCTGTTACTTGGTCAGAAGAGCTCTCTCTCTGTCCACTGCCAATGCAAATGTTGTCAGAACAGCCTGTTCAGTGCTAAGAGGATTACACAACTCAAGTAAGCAAAAGCAAGTTCCTCTTTTTCTAAATGCCCTTAGTGTTTTGCCAAAGGGCAGTGGAAAGAAGAGCAGGAAAAATGGTGAGTTAATTTCTTGCTGTTGTGAGAATCAAGCACCTAATAGGCCATACTATCTTATTCTGCTCTGAAGAGGGTGCGTGACACTGTGAAAAAGGTACCCAGGTATCCATTTATAAATCTGTGTACTGAAGTTTAGGAAAAGCTTATCTGAACTGTCTTCCAAAAACTCAAATTGTGCTTGAACATTTGTATTCATTGATGGTTGATCTGGAATGTTTTGGTGATTTTTCTTGCTTGCTTTTAGGAGGAATAATATTTGTGTTTGCAAACATATGGACATAACATATCCAACACTCTACCTAATTTAAAACTAAACACACAAAAAACTTGATATTTCCTTACGTTGGCACATAAATGTCTGCCAGATTCAGAAATGAGCTCAGTTTTTGAAACTGCAGCTCTGAAAGTCTCATATAATTATTTCTCTCTTGATTTGTTTCCAGAAAGACTGCCAGATCACCACACTGTGTAATTACAATTTCCAATTCTCCATAGAAACCAACTTTTCAGTTGCTATTTAGAAATATTATTATAAAAGAGCAATTACAATGCTGCTGAAAATGTCTTGATAACAGCTTTTCTCTTACTTAGTTTTCAATTATTGTGAACAACTAACTTTCTTGGTATAGCTAACCTAATATTTTATCATGGTCAGTGAACTACATTACACAGTAGAATCACACTAGCTGGATACCAACCCTGTGTCTGTAAAGTATCGTAAAGGATATTCTTGAATTAAAATTGCAAGACTTATAAGAGCAAAATCTCTTTACTGATTATATTAATGTATTAATAATAAATAATAAATGATGAATAAGGAAATACACAAACAATAAATGGTTGGTTGACTTTACTATTCAGTGTAAAAACTATAACTTCATGCATCTAGAGTTTGTCTAATGGCATTTACTTAAAAAATAGATATTGTTATTATGTTTTATTAAGTTGACTTTGCTAGAAAGAAAAAATTGTGAATTACACTCTGTGTTTACTTCATATTAAGTCATATCATATATCTCAGAGTTACAACAATCTTTTTTTGCTTAGGGCTTGTCATTATAATCCATAAAAAGTTAATCTAATGTTGAAATAAAGTTACCAAAGTGATCAATCTTTGTCCCTTTTTCAAACCTTCAAACACTTTCAAATTTAATTTTCTAAGGAAAAAACTGCTGCAAGATAAAGAAATAGAGGAACCACAAGTAGATGTCAAAAAGATCCACAAGGATGGTGAACTAGTCCCCCGCTCAATTATTCTGCCGTTACGAACTGAGTGTGAACTGATGGTAATTGAAGTGAGAAAGGCACTAAAACACTTTCCAAAGCAACATCTGCAACGAATCAGAGGAATGAAGATAAAATGACAAGGACATTTAATGACAGGATTGTTCCCCTGCCCGCCTTTCTGCTTAAAAAGGTCTGGCCAAATTCCAGTTAGAAATGATCCCAGCACAATGAGTATACCATTTCTGTGTGATGTGTAACTGGGTTTCACAGAGATATTTGAAGAATGCAGTTAAGTATCTCTTTGAAATCTGGACTGTTCCCAAACTTTCCGGTGCTCATGACACTCTGGTTGAGCTCTTCTTCTTCTTCCTTCTCGTATTTTTTTCCACCCACAAAAATTTTCTGTATTATTTGGGAGGGAGCATTGCTGGTAATGAATGCACATTGGTATTAGACCTTATGAGGAAATCGAGTGTATGCAGACCATCCCAGGCCCCATGACATTCCTCTCCTTCCTCACAGCCCTCCCTACTCAATCCTCACCTAGTAATACCCTCTCATAACACACCACACACCCTAACCTGCATCAGACTCACACGTCTGTTACAAATAAAGACTTCCAAGAAAGACAGAACCCCTTTTGAGGGTAAGCTCTTCCACTGCTAAAAATGCACATCTTATTTATAATCCTTTGATTTGTCTGTTCTCCAAAGTTTCTTTCTCATGAAATTCCAGGTCATGATCAGTTCATCTCTAAAGGGACAAATGCTCACATAAATACTGATTTTGATTTTCCGTGTTTTCTAGACTTTGGGACTTTCTCGTAACTTCTCTCTGGTGTGGGCAAAGAACTGAACAAGGTATCATACATTACTAGAATGATAAAACACTGTGAAAAGCCAAACTAATAGCTAGAAGCAATGGTATAACATTGCTAAAACTGTGATCCAAAAAAAGGACAGCTGAAAAAGTCTTTTTACCTTGAATAGATTTTGGATTATGTTTAACAGAACCTTCACATTTAACTAATGAAATTAATAATTCTGTGATCGTAAATGTAATACAATTTCACAGGCAAAATATTAATTCTGTGCCTGTTATCTGGTTACCTAAAATTAGGATTGGAAAACATTTATAATCCCTTGCTGACAGGGAACAAGCAAACAAAATTATTTCAAATCATGGGAGGATGGAGTCTAGCTGGCAAAACCAGACTGTACAAGACATTAAAGAGATGAGGTGTTTGATCTGTAGTCCCTACATTGCATGGACATTTTTGCATAAAAAGGTTTTGGCTTCCTATCAAAGGTTTTACAGGTTTGCAACTCAGTTTTTCAAACACAGTGCTGCCCCCATAGATATATTTTATGAGAAATTTGGTTTGTCTGAACTATCACCCACCCTCCCCTTTCCAGTGGTCCATTCACAATAATTACAACAGAAATTTTTGATCTCCTGTTTTCTGGGTTTCTGAATCAACATATTTGATTGTTTCTGTATGAAATGGAGGGCATAGAATTAAATTTTTACAATTGTACATGCTTATTGTTAATTGGAAGATTGGAAGATGCAAGTCATGTCTTTTTTAACTATTCCTAATTTTTTTTTGTTAGTAGGATGTAGATCAAAATCAAGAAAATTCACTTGTCTAAGGAATACTTTTATTAAACATACTGAAAATATGTGGTACATACAAGGCACCTAATCTGTATTGTAGTGGAATCAATTTGACTTTTGTTACTCTTTTCAGTGGAAAGAAGACTCACAGCAAAAGGAAAGAAATATGCAAGGTTTTAGTTCACAGCCCTCTGAAGACACTAGGAGATTTACCAGGCTACAGTGAGAAGAGATTAGATTTTTAAACTATTCCATTTCTACCAGTACTTTAGGAAAGTGAAGTGTATTTCCATTTTAAAAAGCCACCTGTCATGTCATGCATAATCAGTGTGAAGGGTGAGATTAGCAGGTTTTTTTTCCACAGTAAATACAGCAATTACTGGCTTTTGGGGAAGACCAAAAGTATTTGCAAATTTTGAGCAAATTCAACAACCAGTTCTGAATGGGGGAAAAAAAAAGGCGGAAAGTTTTGGAATAGGTTAAAACATTTTGTTTCAGTATTTTTAAATAATCTGTTTTTTTCAAAACAGTGAAATGAAATTTAACTTTTTTTCTGAATTATAGAAAAACAGCTCTGAGCAACAAGGGAATTTGTTAGAACAGGAGATGAATGTAATGAAAGTAAAGGGGAATGTGAAATGCAAGCACAAGCGACAAGAGAGAAGAAGAGTTTGAACAACCAAGAAAGCTCTCCAGCTCAGGAAAAGGGCATCGAGTCTCAGCCTGTGTAGATGAGCAGAGTCTGGGGAGCCTCCTGCCCACTTCTCCCCATTCCCCTGCCCACGGTGTTTGGCAGGACCTCTTTCCACATGATGCCTCTTCTGTAGCAGGGGTAGGGAGTGGTGATGCAGAACAGAGACAGGCACATGTTTAGCTCTGCTCCATGCCACTAACAGCAGATCTCTGAGACATTGCAGCTCCCCAGCAGTCCTTGCTATAGGATGTGCATCAAGAGACAGCTGAGCCATAAGAAAATATAAAAGAGTAAGGTAGTGAGTGTTTGAAACACAGGCTGCCTTTATAGTCCTGTGAGCTCCTCGAGGGGAAAAAAAAGATATTACAGCAGTCAAAAGTTATGTATGAAATAAGCACATTTTTCCATATTCACATTCCGTATTTCTGCACCTGAAATTAGCTAGTGTATTGATAAATGAATTTATGTGGTTGATTTCACAAAGGCAGCCTGTATATTGCTACCATCTGTGCACCAAAACTTTTTAAAAGCACAATATTAGAAAAAAATGGGCATTATAAACATTCTAAAAATGTGAGTGGGTATTCCAGGCTCTTAAACATTTTTTACCATATTAGGTTTTCATTAGAATTTGGTGTAGGGTGAGCAGGGTGAATTTCTAAACCTTAAAAGATCAGGCAAAAGAAAAAATTATATCAAGTAAATCCCTATAAAAGCAATGTCACATCCAGAAGAAACATGTCATTTTGGGTCTTCCAAATACTTTGAAAAGAATAAAATGTGGTTTGGAAAGAAACATGATATGCTTTGAAATTCCAGCTGAAAAACCAAGGAAGACCTATTTGTTTTCTTTTGTCTTTTCATACAGCCCTTCCGGATTTTTTTTTTAGTATCTGTAAAGCATTTTCAGACCATTTTGTGTGACAGGTTGAATATGCATCGTTATTTTTGTTGCTAGGACAAATGAGATAATCGTAAATGTTTTGTCTGCGAAAAGGAAACTGATATCAATTTTATGTGGGATGTGCAATAAAGCCATGGGCAAACGAAGTCAGTGCACGTGGTGATTGCCGGGTAGGGATTAGCTGCTTTTGGTGGCGATTGACAGAAGAAACAAAACTGAGATTTTTATGGAGGAAAGCAGTTGTTTACAGATTTCACGTGCGTCAGTGGCAGACTTGTTGCAACAGGCATCTGAGCGTCTCTGGCTCTTCTCTAAGCATGACAGGCAGGAGGTAAATCACTAAGTCACACTTAGTTGTCAACGGTTTTGTGCTTTTAAGTCACCAATGGCTCTGAAATTTCAGAGATAATACTGACTTAGGGGTGATCTGCAGCACTAGAAGTGAGGGGGGAGAAACCCTCATCCCCCTGACATCTGGACCATGATAAGAACGAAGGAATCCCTGAGGTCAAACTTGGCCCAAAGAATCCCTTCAAACACCTGCATCTTGAAAGGAATTTTCCATCTTTTCAGCTCCCACTTTTCTGCCAGGGAAGTACAATAAATGTAGGAACAAGATTCAATGCAATCTTTTCTTAAAGCTATGCACATCTTTCTGTCTCTCTAGACTTTCCCAGTGTTCAAAAAATGAACGTGTAAAAGACACTGGGCGAGTACATGGCGATCCTTCCCCTGGGATCCCTTCCCACCTTCTGGACATCACTGGTTAGAGCCTTTCTGCATTAAGGTTACATTCGTACTGTTATAGTTAATAACTATCAATAGATTTATTTCTGATTAATTTGCAGAATTCCTTTTGAATCCATTTGTACATTTTTCCTTGACACCATCTGACAGCACAAATTCTGCATTTTAGCTGTGTAAACATACATTTTCTATTTAAAACCCTTACCTACAAATTTCACTGAGTGGCCCTAAAGCTCATGTGAGAAAATGTGAATATTTTCCTTTTTTTTCACGTCTTCTGTGTCACTTATGATTCTATATTTCTCTCTTGTACCCCTCTTGCTCTTTCCTTTTCCAAGCAGAGAAGTGTTTTTACTCAGTTTTTCAGTGCCTGGAAGTAACTCCATAGCTATTATCATCCTTATGACATTTTCCTTTATCTTTTCCAGTTGTCATATATCCTTTTGGGCAGTGATCAGGGTGAGAGGGCATCACAGATTAATATGATGGCATAATAATGTTTTCTATTTAGCAGTTCCTTTCTTAATTATTCCTAACACTCTGCTTTACTTTTTTTCCCCACCATCACTGGTCACTCAGCTAGCGTTTTTCAGGAAACAAGCACTGGGACTTTGTGCTGCTTTTGTCTGGGATAGAGTTAATTATCTTCATAGTAGCTAGGATGGGGCTATGTTCTGGATTTGTGCTGAGAACTGTGTTGATAACACAGGGATGTTTTAGTTATTGCTGAGCAATGCTTACACAGAGCCAAGGCCTTTTCTGCCTCTCACACCACCCACCAGTGAGTAGACTGGGGGTGCACAAGAAGCTGGGAGGGGACACAGCTGGGACAGCTGACCCCAACTGATCAAAGGGATATTCCACACCATATGTCGTCATGCTCAGCGTATAAAGCTGGGGGAAGAAGAAGGAAGGGGGGGACTTTTGGAGTGATAGCATTTGTCTTCCCAAGTAACCATTACGCATGATGGAGCCCTGCTTTCCTGGAGGTGGCTGAACACCTGCCTGCCGATGGGAAGGAGTGAATGAATTCCTTGTTATGCTTTGCCTGTCGGCTTTTGCTTTACCTGTTAAACTGTCTTTATCTCAACCCACGAGTTTTCTCACTTTTGCCCTTCTGATTCTCTCCCCTATCCCACTGTGGGGGGAGTGAGCGAGTGGCTGTGTGGTGCTTAGTTGCCAGCTGGGGTTAAACCATTTTCTCCTTAGTGGCAATTTTCTCCTTAGTGGCAATAATTTCTACCCCATCACTGTGTATTTATCATTAAAGGTGTTCTGGCCTATGTGCCTTAGTTTTTATGCACTGACCTTTATCTTCCATCTTCCATTTTATTGCCAAATCTGTTAGCACTATGAAACTGATGCAAGTTTTGAAATGAGCTCTAGATTTGACTATATCGAATAATTTTATCAGAAGACTTTATTACCTCATTATTCACACACTTTTATGCTTTAATTATGAGTATGCTAAAGATATTTTATGGGTCTGTAACCCCTCCACCACAGAAATCAACTTCTTATTCCTACCCTTAATTTCCTACATCTTAGCCAGCTATTGCTCAAAAAGGATGTTTTCCTCCTCTACCAAGACTACTTGATTTCTTTAACATTCCTTGGTAGGGGATCATACCACAAGCTTTGGGGAAATCTCAATTCAGTGTGTCAACAAGTAACCCATCTCCTCATGTTTAATAACTCCTTTGACAAATTTGAAAGTAGTTTGTAAAGTATGACTCCCCTTTACAAATGTTAAATTCATTCTGTTCCAATATTTTTTAATTGAGCTACATATCTTCTTCAGTATTATTTCTACCAACTTGTCCAGTACAGAATTCAGAAATACTGGCCTGTGCCTGCCTTTACTTACCAACCTGATATCACATTTCTGCCCGTCCTCTCTGCCTTGAGTGACCCTCATACCCCTCTCTGTCCTGAGAGACCCAGATGACCTCCTTAGGACAATCTCCCTTGCTAATGCCTTTGCTCATGGGAAGGTAAAATAAAAAAACAGCAACAACAACAAATGCAGATACAAGTTCAAAATCTGCCTAGGTTCTTTAAGGTGATAGACCCACCCATCCATTAGTTTTCAATTGACTGCTATCTAATTAGATTGTAGACCCAGGGAAATGGCTTTTTCTTATGCTTTAAAAGTTATGTTAAAAGGGGTAAAGTATGTGACATGTTACCTCTACACATCCTACTTCTTATTGAATTAACACTAGATATTGAGAATCAAAAGGAAATTATTTCAACAGATTCTGGTCCACTTGAAGGAGTATGCTTTAAATAGAGTAGGCAATCAGATTAGTATGTGGTGGAAATGGATGAGGAAAATGAAGACTAAATGATACATCACAAACGGTCCATCTCTAACTCTGCAAGACCCAAAAAATCCACATGGCACAGTTTCTCCTTAATGTGGCACCTGCCTGTATTTTCCCATTTGTCACTTATTTACTTATGCAATGAACTCCTTGGTGGGCGGAAAGCCTGAGCTCTGCTAGTAGGGACAGAGGGTCCGGATGGCAATAAACCAGCTGTGTTAGTCTGTATCTGCACTGTCTTAAATTGCCAGGCATTGGCTTACCTGGATAACAGGAACTGTAGCTGCAGTGCAATGGCAATAGCCGTAATAGAATTTCTAATGCAGTAACTGATTCAAAAAATGAACCTCAGGGAAGGTTCGTATCCATTTTGCATCCTTTCCTAAATGGTAGCACTTACTGAAGTAGTGAAAAGGGATATAAAGCAGGCTATTAGTAGTATCTTATCTAAATGATAACTGTAATTAGAAAACAGACCCCAAGGTACTTTCTGCCCAAAATCACAGAAAGTGTGCACCTTCCACGGGAAAAAAACTGCTCAGCTCATGTGGTTTCTACCAAATCAGAACCAAAGTGCTTTATTGATTTATAAATGATGCATAATTAACTGGCAACGAGTGAACTATACCTTCAGGATCAATATCAGCAATGCAACAGATGAACTGCAATACTATACACTCACAAAACATTAGCAAACACCTAAAAATTTCTAACCACCCTTGTACAGCTAGTCCAGGGAAGTTCTGGTTATACACACACACTTTTACACGCACACTTTTACACACACACCCCACACGCTGTTTGGGTTACAAGGTCACTCCATACAACCTGCTAATGCACACAGCGGTGAGAAAGGTCCCCAGGCTCACACGCACAGACCCCGGGTATGGATCCCCCTTTGCAGCACCCCGTGCTGCATGCATGGTTTTCAAGAGGGGAAGCTGTGTGGTCATCCCTACACACACCTTTTGTTGGCTTGTCGTAGCCTTTCACTGAGTCATGCTGGGCCAATGAGATCCAGCTGAGAACTACACCTGCTGACATGCAGAAATATGGATTTATATAAAAAAAAGACAAGTGGTTCAGCCATGAACATTTTTGCATAAATTGGTTTATTCCTCACGGGAGCTACAGAAGGGAATTCTTTCCTAGGGGATTCCTATCAGAAATCTTGGAAAACTTGTAAAAATTCCTTATACTTCAGCTCTCTGTTTTAGTCACTGGCATAGTCTTTTACCAATAACAGTCCCATTAAATAGCAAAGAGAGCAGAAAGATGGTGCCTATCCAAGTTTTGTGGGCTTGAAAACAATTTATTCAGTTTGCCGTATATGTGGATAACATTAAAAAATAGAAAGAGAGCATTAAAAAAAAAAGAATTAAAAATAAAGCCTTTGAAAGGATGGGTTGACATTTTTGCTCTTTGCACTTGCATGTGATGCAACTTGGAACTAACCTTGTCACTCCCTGTGAACCAGGGCTTCACCAAAGTAGGCTGGAGAGCATGGTCTGACATGTTTGCAGAGTACATGGCCCGTCCAATGGTTTCAAAGGAAGCCAGGAGAGTTACGCAGAGCTTTTAAAATGTTTTAAGGCATGGAAATATGAAACAAATAATGATAAACTGTAAAATTATTGACTTCTGTGGCATAGAGGTAGCTGGAAGTACCAGCACGGAGAATATCCTTTGCTTGTGGCAATGCAGGTGACCTGGCACATCCTGACCCACACCTTGCTCTGCAGGCATGTCTCACTGCATGTCTCAACCTCTGTAGATATTGCATGTGCACAGATGTTTTGGTAGACTATTTAAAAGTAATTTGGGGAGGGCTGGTTTCTCAAAGGCACATGCCAAGGAGTGTTCATACCATTTACTACAGCATCTGACGACAGGGCTGATACTAGGCGGGTACAGGACAGGGAGTTCAGGGTTTTTCCAGTGCGCAGCGTACCTGCCTCCACTTACCCACTGGAGGGGCCTGATGTGAAACCATGGATGTGGCTGGGAGTTTTCCAGGGACTGAGACAGTTGCTGGTGGCCAAAAGGCCATGTAGTGGCCTAGGTTAGGCAAGAAGTTGTGGAGCAGAATTTCCAAATGTTTTTATTCAGCATTTCTGTTTAAAAGGGGATAAACAGTTGAAGATAAAGGTTTAATTTTAATTGCAGTTGCACTGGTATAAAACAGTGGGAAGCAGTGGAGTTACCCCATCATAATGTCAGGGCAAGTAAGACTGGTCTCTGGCAGTGAAAAGAGGGGAGGACTCAGATTCCCTTTGTATCCTTATTTCAACCGTGCTTCATTTTAGCAACTGTGTTTGCTTCCTCCATATCATAAATATTTTATATTCTTTCAGCCGCTGAGTTCATCGTTTAAACAGGAAGGCATTTAGCAGTGCTGTTCTCATTCAATTTAAGGATGTACTTCAAGCACAAGATTGAATCCTCAAATGATGTAAAACAGTGCAGCCCCACTGGGTCTGGGGGAACCACTTCCCCTTGCGCCAGCAGCATTTCTGCTTCCATTACCTCCAGAAAAAGCCCCAGGTCCTCCTGGGAGCTCCCCTTGCCACACTGCCTCCTCCCAGATGAGCTAAGGGCTGAGCGGGGTCATCACGCAAAGGGCTTGTGCTGATCACAGCCCGACACTTTGCTCTCGCAGCCCCGGACAGTCCCTGCTACTGATACTGCAGCGTGCAACCGCCAAGCTGAGCTGCAGAGGGAGCTGAAAATGGGCACCACGAAGGCAGTCAAGGTAGCAGATTCCTTCTGAAACTGGAAGTATCTCACCCTGCCGCTGACAGCCAGCACATCCCCGCCACAGACAGTGGGAACAATATTGGAGTCAGATTTACCCATGACATCCCTCCCCAAGCTAGCAAGTGAGCACAGGCTGTAAGTCAGCTGGAGCTTCACCTGGTGGATGTTATGGCAACATAAAGCAGTTGTGAGTCCACAGCACCTGTGACCCAAAGAAAACTAAAGTGTATTTCTCTTGTGCATTCAGGTTTAGTTGGTCCAGTGTTTTCCCCATGAAAACTTGTATAACTACACATATTTTAGCTGGATTGCACCAACTCATGTAGACTATTTAACTGAAGTTTCCCTTTAGCATTACTTAAATGGGTGACCATCCACATACAAAACAAAAAAGAGACTGTTGCATGTTGCATTCACGTCGAATGCAACAAATGTTTATGGTAAGACGAGAAGTTGTGCTCTTTAGGGATGTTTCTATTTATTGTTTTCTTTTGCTCGTATTTTCTCTGCCTGACAAAGCTAGGAAAGCAGGGCTGCTAAGTCGTGTCCACATAAAAATTCCAAATACTCAAGCACTTTACAAATGCAAAATTGGATATGAATAGCAAAATGTGCCATATGTTCTATCCCCCATATTAAAATAACTCCAGTTTTCCAAATATTTTGACCCATCTCAACCACTCCTACACTGCATAGCCATAACGAAGCTAGTTTTGAAACGGTCATCTGTAGGCCAGTAGCAACATAGCCCATCAGGGTGAGAACTCGCTAACTCATCAGTTAGTCCGTGGTTAGGTCCAAGTGTTTGGGCTCCGTCTGCACTGGCTCTGGAATGATGGGTTCCACTAAGCAGTGCCTGGAAAGCAGACCTTGCCCTGGGCTTGTCAGCCACGCAGCCACCAACCATGCAGTTGAATAAAGAGCATGATCCAGCACTTTCTGGATTCAGGCAGAAACAAGAA